>NC_134699.1:23884087-24186614 GCF_050947455.1 Rhinoderma darwinii
ATGGAGTAAAGAAAAAAATCTGCAACTTTGTCTTTATTTCTACAAGTAATTTGAGGCTGTGTTCAAGCCCCTGATATAGCTTTAGGTTCTGGGGTTCACTTTTGTGCAGCCCACCTGGTGATACATTAAGAACTGCACTTGTGTGGAGGGGTTGGAGGAAATGGGGAGTACTATAAATGAAAAACCTAAGGATTGGTGGGGAAAGGAGGACAAGGGTAGTCAATAAATGGTTGTTAATTGGTAAGTATCAGACTGAACTTCAAAGATTGAGGTTGGTGAAACCCTTGCCTTGTGCACCAAGGGAGCTTGTCCCACCGCTGAGGGACAGCATATTCTGCAGCACTGTAAACAGATTGTAGTCAATGATATTAGTTTGTGTCCATAGCGTTGCTTACAATGGGAATTCCCTATTTCTGAGACACACACACACATACGATTTAGGTAAATTTTCCAGAATGCCAGTTAGCCTACCACTGCGACTACATGCACGTTGCGTAATTTGATGCATAAAATCCGCATACAAAACGCAGATAAATGCTCGTATATCCAAAGGTAAAATCTGCACTCAATATTGCGTTTTTAGATGTGTTTTTTACATTTTGATGCAGAAACAGGTGCAGATTTTATGCTGTGGATTTTGGTGTTATTTTTTTTGTTTTTTATAATTTTTTCAGATCGAGTTCAGAGACGGAAATGCAGAGTAAATTGATATGCCACAGATTTTAATATCTGGTCAATTCACATGTTGAAAAATTCTCTAACGTGTAGAAGAGATTACTTAAAATCGCATTTACTTTGCTAGTACTGTATTACCCTGCGGATTTGCACGTAATACGCATCCTGTGGATGTGGCCTTAATATTACTTGTAATAGGCTTTTCTGTTTGAGGCAACCCATCAGGGGATGTTGAGATAACAGGTTCTCCATTTGATCTGGAACCCCTTCTATTAGCCAGAGCTAAGAGTCCTATGAAGACCACTCGCATCCACTACAATTAACAGATTCATATTGATTTTACGGAGTTCTGTGTAATGTTTCCAATGACCGTCCTGTAGATCAGTCACGTATTTTCCCCATGATCCGCTTTATTCACGGGATCACAATTTCCAAATGGATGTCCAAACCAAACAGCCCCTTTTATTTGCTTATATACTTTATATATGATGAAGGTTATAAATAACTACTATAGTTCTTATGTGCCCAGGAGCTAATGGTAGTACTGGGCTTTGTCTTCCATCATATAATGCCTGGTGCATGTGGGTGCCACAGGTGCAGCTTTATACGCCCTGTAAAAGGGATGGGCACTTATGTTTGGCTACTTTTGGTTGTTTATCACTAGCCAAATTGTAACTATAGGGGTTGTCATGTTGCAATATGCCTTTTGCCCCATTAGAGGACGTCAAAACTGTAAATGTTGTGTGATAGATGGGGGAGGGCTATTACAGGTTTTTCTTCCATGCCCAGGATATTCTAATGGTGCACTTCTAAGTTGCATTGAATAGTAGAAATCGTCGGACTCCATCCCTTTTTTGCATTTGACTGTAGATGTAATTTGTTGTTCTGGGGTTTATCAGCTTCTATGGATCTCTGATCATCTCTAGGAAATCTGTGGCCATAACAATGAAGCTCCATCCCTCTGGTTGGGTAAATACATTCACTTGTGGTTTTAGGAGATCTGTAGAACTACAGGTTTATTAAATTGTACATTTTATATACCCATGACAGTAACATATGAACACATTTTATTATCTTGGATCATGGCTATGAGAGGTTTTGTCTCTTATGACTTACATGACACTTGTTATGTAATTTGGTCCTTTTGTGGGTTTCATGTATTTGCTTTTCTTATGGGAATGTGTTATTTACCACCACAGTGCAAGCAAGTTTCCAGTCACTATAAATATGCAAAATGGAAAGATAAAACGAGGAGGGGAAAGGGATAAAATGCATGCTGTAATGTTCCTCTATTTGCTGCTGGTGGCTCTCTGTAATAACAATTGTGGTGCGTACTCTGGTGCACTGTCCTTGGTCCTGAAGCTCAGGTGTAGTACACATGATATGTCATAAATGTCAGATGCGAGTCTCACCTCTGGGATCTATCTCTAGAACGGGGCCCCCTAAACCCCGTTCTACCTTTTATCTGTTCTCACTGCCACCCGGCCACTTCCTGGTTATATTGTCGGGAGTTACGAAAACAGCGCGTCTCGTTGAGCTACGCTGTTTCCGTAACTCCCATAGTAGTGAAAAGCAGTTACGGAAGCAGCATAGCGTGCGAGCTACGCTGTTTCCGTAACTACCATTCAGTTCTAAGGGACTTGCGGAAACAGCGTAGCTCAGCGAGATACGCTGTTTTCATAACTCCCCACCATGTAGCCTTTTTCATGGTTGGGATTCAGCCACAACACAGCGGCAGAACAGGGTTAAAGGGAATGTGTCGCTAGAATTATTTTTTATTTTTTTTAGTTAAACAGTTAGTGTATACATGATTAGACATTGTTATAATTTTTTTTTATTTTTTCAAAAGTCAGGAAATATTATAAATTAGATTCTAATTTATAACCTTTCCCTGTGCTGGTCACTAGAGGGAGCAATTCCCAAAATTGCAGCATTGGCATGTGGTAAAGCAACCACATTGCTTTATGCTGCACATTTGGTGTAAACACACACGCTCTAGTGAATTCTCAGAATCCCCCATCCCTTATCCTGGCTAGTGCCAGGAGAAAGGAGGGGATTGAATGTTCAAGCCTCCTACACTGTGTGCCGCCATTTTTTGAGCTAACACACAGTGTAGTAGGCTTACACACAGTGGTAATCACACACTAAAACACGAGCATACACAGACATAACTTACCTGATCCTGGCACCGCCGGTCCGTACGCTCCATCTGCTCCCTCCGCTCCCAGTGCTTGCTTCAGAACACATGTCCGGAAGCCGCGACCGGAAGTAGTCCTGTTACTGTCCGGCCGCGGCTTCCGGTCCACAAGAAAATGGCGCCAGATGTCGCTCGGCCGAAGACCTTCCATTTGGACTGTGTGGCATGCGCCGTTCCCACACAGACGGCGTACAGCATAGTGAATGGAACAGTTCCCGTTCGCATTCTCTATGGGGCTGTATGTGCCGTATTCCATGTCTGTATGTGTTGTTAATTGACACATACAGAGATGAAAAAAAAAATGGCAGCCCCCATAGAGAAGAAAAAGTTTAAAAAAAAAAAAAAGTAAAACACAAACACACAAATAAATAATTTTTTTTTTTTTACTAAAACACTAAAAGCAAATTTATAACATTTTTTTTTTCTCGCGACAGCCTTCCTTTAAGGGGGCCCCATTCTGGAGATAGGCGCGGGTCCCAGAGCTGGGACAGGAATTTATCTGATATTTATGACATATAATGTCTTTCCTCGCCATTAAAATCTTTTTATTTTTTTTATAATTTCTACACAGCAGCTGTATCTAGCGGGGAGACCTGAATCTGTCAGCGGCACTGACGTGTTCAGTGACAGCGAGTCCTGCCTGTCTCTGACACTCTGGATCCACCTGTTATCGATTACATCTAAGTTATGACCTTAGATGTGATCATTAACTGCTCGATCCTGCGTGTCAGAGAGAAATGTAATTACAAAGTTGCACGAAACACACTGATAAACATTTTTATTTTAAAAAAAACAATTTCAAAGGTGTACATAGCCTTTAAGCAGGGGCGTAACTAGGAAACACTGGGCCCCATAGCAAACTTTTGAATGGGTCCCCCTCCCCTGGGTGCCACACAACGCCCACCTGTAGATAGTGCCCCCCCTGTAAATTGTGACATACAGTCCCCAGTGCCATGCAGCCCCCTGTAGACGGTGCCATGCAGCCCCCTGTAGACGGTGCCATACAGCCCCCCTGTAGACGGTGCCATACAGCCCCCCTGTAGAAGGTGCCATACAGCCCCCCCCTGTAGAAGGTGCCATACAGCCCCCCTGTAGAAGGTGCCATACAGCCCCCCTGTAGACGGTGCCATACAGCCCCCCTGTAGACGGTGCCATACAGCCCCCCTGTAGACGGTGCCATACAGCCCCCCTGTAGACGGTGCCATACAGCCCCCCTGTAGACGGTGCCATACAGCCCCCCTGTAGACGGTGCCATACAGCCCCCCTGTAGACGGTGCCATACAGCCCCCCTGTAGACGGTGCCATCCAGCCCCCCTGTAGACGGTGCCATCCAGCCCCCCTGTAGACGGTGCCATACAGCCCCCCTGTAGACGGTGCCATACAGCATGTGTCGCGAGTACTGCTACAAATGAATGGAGAGAAGTGTTTGAAGCTGATTGATCAGCGTCATACACTTCTCTTTTCAACGCCTAGTTGGTAAAAAAGTAAAAACACGCCTAGTTGTCTATTAAGAAAGTAATTCGCATAAATCTAAAATTGTGCATAACTTGCTCAAAATTGATCGTTTTTCAAAATCAAAAACACTGCTGTTATCTACATTACAGCGCCGATCACATTATGTAGGAGATAGGGCACTTATAATGTGGTGACAGAGCCTCTTTAAGGTGGTCACAAACCTTAAATAGGTGTCGGCCGACAACTATTCCGACCATTCTATACACATACACGCTCGGTTCGGCCAAGCATTAATGTGTTCTCTATGGCAGCGGGCCCCATCCTTTTTTTAACCAAGGACCAGTTCCATGCAAGCCAATTTTTCCACGGACCGGCGGGGGTGTTGCTTTTCGGGTCCGTTCACACGTTGCGTAAATACTGCAGATTTTCCGCAATGGAATTTGTTACGGAAAATCCACAGCATAATACAGTATTAGCAATGTGGATGAGATAGAACAAACCTCATCCACGTAACCGAGCATTGCCCCTTGTGAACGGAGCAGACGTGCGCCAATCGACAAGCTGTCTTAGTTTTGTTATCTGGTGATTGATTTAAGCAACTTTTCTGTAATGAGGATGTGGCAGAAACCTCTTTCTGAACCAGCAGCTCATTTAAATAATGCCCTTGGGGACACATTGGGATTTGTAGAGCTGCGTTACTGCGTTTTCTCTGTAAAGCTGTGTTTTTATAACCGTACATAACAAAAAGCCATTTACATTTTTTCATGAAGAATTACTTTTTTTAAGCAAACTGATTTCCACAAAAGAATTTTTACTTCAACTCTAAGATGTAAAGTACAGTGAAGTTTACCGCTCAGACGGCACTGGTAACAGTCCAATATCATTCAGTATGGGCTCTCTCCCAGAAAAATGCAGTGGACAGTCCGCAATCCAATGAGGGTGTGGATGGTAATTCTTATCCTTATAGTTCCACCAAGCTCCTTATGGGACATGCCCCAGAGGAAGCCGGAAGGGCGAAACCCAGGGTCGGGCGAGAGTGTTTGGCGTGCCGCCTAGAAATGTTAAAGATTTTTACCTACCTTGATGCTTTTATTTCTTGTTACTTCTGTGAGTATGGATTAAACTTGGCGTGGAGCAATCGTTTTGCAGAGGGTGTTGCACTATGTGTCTTCCTTTTTCCATCTATTAGAGACATAAGATCCTTTTCCTACCAGGAGTTCTTTGAATGTGGAGAGAGACGATAAGGAGCTTGGTGGAACTACAAGGATAAGAATTACCATCCACACCCTCATTGGATTGCGGACTGTCCACTGCATTTTTCTGGGAGAGAGCCCATACTGAATGATATTGGACTGTTACCAGTGCCGTCTGAGCGGTAAACTTCACTGTACTTTATATATGTTATTTAGGGTATTTGTTGGATCATACCCAATTTAGTTTTGCCTGCTCCGGTCTGAGAGAGATTTTGTGGGTATTTGAGCCAAGAGAAACCACCATTATATTTCAACTCTAAGATGTCTTTTGACATTTCAGCATGATTGTTCAAGGGGGTTTAAAGGGGTTTTCCAGTCGCTAAAAATTGATAGCCTATCCTCCGGATAGGCCATCAAGAGCTGATGGGTCGGGGTCCGACTTCTGGGACCCCCGCCGATCATGCGTAGGGCTGGTAGACTACAATCCCACTGAGGCAGGAGGTTACCAGGTACAATGTCCACCATTAAAGCCAGATGGTAGGTAGGTTATGTAGATGTCATGTCAACTTTACTGCTATTAATAGTACGAGTTGCTCCATCCTATAAATAAACTTAAACTTTTGCTTTACGTACACTCCTCCCCAGGGGTATGCGGGGATCTCCAATGTTGGGATATCAGGTGGCAGAAATGTGGAAGTAGTTCTTATGAGTGGCACTGGAGGCCATCGGGAGATTTCCTTCGCACACAAACCATAAGTGTTCATTTTAGATTCTTTGCACACTGGATATTTCTGCACTTGAGCTACATGACATTAAATGTACTCCCTGTATAATGCAATGTAGCTTTGGGAAGGTTTAATCTTGTCGGACAATGAGAGCTTTCCCAAGACTGACGCCATAATTCTGCATTACAAAGAATCAGTCGGTGGCCTGAAGCACTATGGCCCAAATGTACAGACCTAATGAATGAAATTGGTGCTTGTACACGCAGATCCTTGCTGCAGTTGCTAGAATCCCAGAAATATTTGTGTATCTTGTAAAACAGAATTAGAAATGACTTGTTCTTCACTTATAAATACATTTCAAGTTTTGCAAATCGTGTAGAACTGGAGATGATGAGCATACTAGTAACTACTCAGATGGCTGATGCTAGGACAGAGCAGTGTGTGTCTTCATTGTTGGCTGCAGCGTATAGTCCTATGGAAGCACAGCTTGAGGGCAGCACTTGCCTTAGAATTAGAAGAAGAAAGCTTTTATGTTTGTTTAATTTCCATTTTTATTCTACCATTGCCGACTGGTCTGTGGCAGCCAACAATGCATCTAATAATAACCAGGGATTGCAGAGTACAGGTCTTACGTGGCATAATTAATAATTTAGAGCACCTTCATTCATTGCCCAGGGCTGCACAAGCATTAGCAACAGCCAATATCTGCTCCTTCTCTCATATGATGGAATTATATGAATGTAGTGCTGAAAAGAAGAATCCTTTTATATCAGCACTTGTGGTTTGATAATGGGAATTATATTATTGCAGATAATTCAGAACTTATCTAAAAACCATGCTCAAAGGGCTTTTCCCAGAAATATCAGAACCGTCAGATCAGTGGGGCTCTGACAGCTGTGAACCCCACAAAAAATGAGGACAAGCTACGTACCAAGGAGCTGTGCTTGGTAGAATATAGATGTGGACGGAAATCTGTAAAATTCCTTTTTGTTAGAAATAAAATGATCGCAGGGATTCCTGTTACTAGGACCACCAGCAATCCGATTTTAATCTGCAGGGGAAGCCTGGAAGTAAGGGTTACATTTCCCTGCAGTGCCACCACAGGAGGAATTAAGCATTACATCATGTCCATTAAAAATCAGTTGGTTGTATGCGTAATGCATGGACAGGGCAGGTCCTCCAGAGAGAGAGAGATGTTGTTCATAGCTCCTCTCTGCTATTGCTGTTTTAAAAAGAGGGGACCCCCTCCATTAACTTAAAATCCCCTAATAGGCTATTTAATAGGCTAAACCAGACAAAGCCATTGAAATTGGCAGGAAGGCTAGTCAAAATAGAAGTACATCTGGATTAATACAGTAGCAGTGCTTAGGATCCGATACAGATAATGGTGTATGCTCAGCAGAGGTCACAGCAAATAATGGGAGTGTTACTGACTATACACATAAGATAGTTGATTGTTAAGCCAACATTCCTCCCAACTCATGCACGTTTGGCCGAGTGTGTAAGTGTTTTCAATAGGAGAAAGCCACTGCCAGATTCCTCTGGCAGCGACTTATCTACTAACGAACAAAAGAATCGGCCATGTTGAAATTCAACGTGCCCGATCCTTCTCTCCCCTGATGTTTGCCACCAGGGGAAAGATGGGACGCCGAAATAACAGTTTGTCGAACAGTCCTGCCGAAATCAGCTTGTTCGACCAACATCCATCTAATGGTTATGGCCAGATTCAGTCTCAGAAGAGCAAAGTCTAGTAACCGCACATTAGACTGGTACCTCTGTTTCCATTTCTAGAATTAAATGGAAGTATATGCGTATGTATTCCAAGTGACAGGTGTTCTGAATTTTTACTGAAGTAGTATCTAATTGAAAAGAGGCCGATGACCGAGTACAGAGATGTCACTTACACTGCGAGTACTATTCAATGGACTTTTCCATATTTGTGTTTTTATTGTTGTGTTCATGTATGTTACATTTGCGACGTGTAATCTTGCTAAGGCTTCGTTCACATCTGTGTCCGGACTCTGTTTGTGGGTTTCGTCGGAACTGAAACAAACGGAAACCATAGGTTTCCATTTGCATCACCATTGAGTTCAATGGTGATGGATCCTTTTGTCACCGCCGTTAAAGGCTTCCGTTGTTTTGACGGCATGAATAGCGCAGTCGACTATGGTATTGATTCCATCAAAACGCCGGCACCCTTACACAACGATGACAAACGGAAATCACTGGCACCGGATCCGTCACCATTGAAATCAATTGTGATGCAAACAGAAACCTATGGTTTCAGTTTGGATTCCATTCATGGGTTCCACTGACTGAAATCTCTGACGGAACCCATGTACAGGAACCCAGACACAGATGTGAATGAAGCCTTATATGTGGCAACAAATAAGAACCATGAGGCTTTTGCTTGTGTCATTTTTATTTTATAGTACATTACATGATCTGTATTTGGTGGAACAAAATTGAAACGCAGAAACCTGCCATGTTTTTTGAGGACTTCTTTTTTCTAAATGATCTATCTATGTAAAGCTTAAGAGAAGTTTTTGAGGAAGGTAAGGGTAACCGGTAAACCTCTGCCTCTCTACCGGACCTTGTTATCTTAATCCCTATCAAACCTGAAAAGTGGACATTCAATATCCTTTGTGCAGATTCTGCAGGCTTTGGTCCAGAGCTGACAAAGACTCTCAGCATGCTGCTGGCAGCTACATCCAGCGCTGTTCAATGGGGATAATGAGTGTCCCAGTCCGGAGCCAGAAGACGCCAGTCTAAACATTTCTGGAGAACAGTGGGAAATATAGGAACGTACAAGTCATGTGCAGATCTATTTATATATGTACATACGTCTTACTGTCATATGCATATTCTGTGTGTAGAGGTGTAAAAATTGTGGTTGCAGAGCGTATGACCGCAACAGGGCCTGGGTAGGAGGGGGTCCTCAGAATATGTTATAAATGTCTGATAGATACAGGTTACAGCTCTCGGACCCGCACCTATCTCCAGATCTCCAGAACAGGGATTGCCAAACCCCAATCCTACTTTGTGAAGTGGCTGCTGCATCTAGTCAGAGAATCGATGGAGAGGTGGCCATTGATTCTTTTGGGAGTTACGGAAACAGCCTAGCAAGCAGGGTAATGCTCATTCTGGAGAGAAGCTTGGGTTCCTGAGTTTTTAGACTTTTATGGTATATCCCATGGATAGAAAAAAAATAAATAAATTTAGAGCTAGGGGGGGTTGAAACATTGCATACATTCTATTGCGTAAATAAAGCTCAGATTTATTTTCACCGGAGTGCTGTGGTCTCTTCAAGAGTTTTGCCATAAGAGGTTCGTTGGACCTGAACCATATGACTGCCTGCACCCTCCATTTCTAGGATACAAACTGGTTGCACCGAAGATCTTCTTAATTTTAGATTTTCTGATATTCCATGGATAGGCCACAAATGTCTTTAAATAGAAATAACCCTTTAATGACCCGGGGAGTTGGTATGTTTGCAAATATGCTCTGGGGCTCGCAGAACTTTTTAGTTACACTACTGGCTATAGGCTAAGTGCCTTTATGCAACCTCTGGTCAATTACCGATTGATTAAAATGAGTCACCAGCCATAGTGTGCATCGCATATAGTGCCCGTCACAGTGGACCCCAGAAGTTAGCCATGATGCCCTCCCATTGCCAGCAAACCCCCCCCCCCCTTCCCATTTTATTGGTGCTGTGGTTCCCTTCTCCTCTCTTAGTTATTAGTTATGTCACAGGCCTGTCCATGGTGCTTATATGCAACTTTCTCTTCCTTTGCCAATGATGACCGGTCGCTTAGAGAATCGTTCCACCCAGCAGAAAGTCTGTAAAATAATTCCCATGCAGCACTGCCCATCTCTGAATAATTGGCATTATCTGACGTCCGAACAGACCCATTCATATAAATATTATTTACACAAATATCAATACATAGAATCAAACAGAATGTTGTGTATGCCATTGGGTGGACACGTTCATGTATACCATGTCGGTCATAGCTCCTAAATGGACAATGAAATTGAGCTAAACTGCTAGACTTAACCTTTAGTATGCTAATTAATTTCTCATTATTGCCAGCTACTTGACCATGTCCCCGCTGAAATATGGTTTTAGTCACGGCAAATCTCGGACCCATTTGGGAGCTGATAAGTGAGCTTGCCGTTACTTCTTGAGAAATGCATAGAATGTACAAGTCTACTGGGTGGACCGGAAGCAGGAATACATTAAACTAGAGTCTGCCAACGTGTGCACTACTAATTGCCTACTGCGCTAAGAGCCGGCGTATCCATGGATTTCATCAATGGCATGTTGATTTCAATGGGCACCAAGTATTCTGGGGGGTGGACTTTATAAATAATGAATTGTCCAAAGCAGACAAAACCTCTAAGGTTATGTACAGAGGTGAGCTAGCGGCACATTGGTACATTATGCAGCACCTTTTGTAGTTTTGTCCATCCTAGCATATCAATGTACACCAGTCCATGTACACCATGGTAAAGTTATATTTCAATAGTTTTATGGAGTAAACCTTTTTATTTTGCTGTGTTGATGAAAAGTACTTACAAACTCATTTAAACAGTTTGTACCACAACACTTAGAGAGTGGTCTTCTGGCCGGAGCATGTTACCATTGCACATGCACGGTATGCGCCGCAAAATACAGATACAGCACTTCTCAAGCTGAACGGTCCGTGGTGAACTGCGCATGGTCGTCCACCAATGCAGGTCAGGTCATGGCTGGTGGCCATGTCTAATAACAAAGAATAGGTACCAAAAGGGTGCTGGCACGGAAAGTAGGTGTAATGACGGGGGTGGGGAGACAGACAAGTGAGCCCTAATATACCCACCACTCAGTCCCTGTCTACTTGCAACGACCCGCCCTAGGCAACGGGGTACAACTGGGCGACGGTCCCTACGCTCAATAAGTGCACGACAGACAAACAGACAAGGGTACACAGAGCTAGGGGGAGAAAGGGGCAGTTGCCCACGGCAAAACCGTGAGCAACAAGAGAAGTGAACAAGCCGAGTCAAATCAGGAGAGTACGAGGTGCCAAACGCAGAACAGGAGAGTAGTGAGCAAGCCGGGGTCAATATGAAGCAAGGACAATGGTAAAAGAAGCTGCAGCAGGGCCAGGAAACCAAACGAGAAGAATCACAAGCAAAGGAGGAACAGGAAAGGCAGGTATAAATAGACAGAGGGCGGGAGCTAGCTCCGTCTGGCCAGGCTGTGATAGGTTCTCCCACTCCTAAGCCTGCCACCCTGAGTGGTGGAAGATGGAGTCAGTCTCACAGACATAGAAGCAGGTGCAGACTGATTATCTATGGGCGTTAACCCCGAAGCTGTGCCTGGCAGATCCTTTACAGTAGGTGGGTGAAAACCTTCAAAACAAACAAAATTCGAAAGTCGATTTTTCATTTAAAGAATGTAATTTTTATTTATTTTTATTCTAGCAAAAAAAAAAAAATCTTGGTCTTGGGGCTAAAATAGAACTGACCTTGTTAATAGATGCAGCCATTTTGCTCCAAACAAAATTTATTCCTGGAACTTTTTCTAAAAAGTGTAATTTTTTTAGATAATTTTTGTCAGCAAAACTGCCTAAATTTCTACGTGATTAGATAACGCAAGCTCTGCCTTTTAGAAGACCCTTCTAGTGCGTACAACTGGCCGAACCTGGTGTAGACTGGCCAACAGTTTTTTACCATAGAAAAATTACTTGGGCTTTAAGAATTTGGTGCATATTAGCGACAAATTAAGTCACACCCCAAAACTAAAAACGCAGCCTCGTGAAAATACACAGGAAGACTGAACAATGTCTTCACAGAGACCACGTGACTTACGTTTCTTGCTCCTACTTCATCGTCTTTGTTTTCTTCTTTTGCATGATTTATTCTGCAACTTTCTCATGTTTCATATTCCTGTAGGGTTGTATAGGAAATATTAATACAGCATTTTGGTGACATGCGCTCTTTACATGGCAACGGCACGCTCTGGGTCTTCAGACAATCATTTTAGGACGATGATTTGGCTTTTTCTTTTCACTGTGCAAATTTTTCTTTTTTTAAATTAACTGGTATTGCAGACCTTAATTTTATCTAATCAGAATGGCTACTCATGAATATTTATAAGGGTTCCATCTCTGTCCAACCCTATTAGAATACAAAATGTAGCAGCTTCCTTTACATGCCGACCGCTGACTGTCCTGTCATGTTACCTCACACTTCTAAAATGTGTTGAAAGGAATTTGTCATAGTCACTAAAGCTCTAGCTTTTAGAATTGGGCTATATTCACACGACAGTGGGAAAAAAAAATGCTATCTATGGGGGGGGGGGGTCAGAAGGAGACATGAGTCCCCGACGAGAGGTCTCACGATGCTCTTGCTAGAGACTCCAAAGTTTGAAGCCCGACATCACTGTCCTTATATGGATAGTAATGTCAAGGGCTTCCCTGGGCTCAGCGCTCAAAGTAGCGATGTGCGCGGGGAATCCTCGGCCAGGATCAGTTTTTACTGGCCGTTACAAGGATTGATTCATAAAGAACGTCTGGTAAAAACTGATCCATTGACTCCTACGGGAGCCGTGGGGCCGTCAAAACGGCCAAAAATAGCATATGTCCTGTTTTTTGACAGCCAGTTTTCACGGGCCGTTAAAAAAAACGGTCGTGTGAATACTCCCCTAGAACTCTACTGTTCTAAAAAGGGCCGCCTGACGGCCGTTACGAAACCAGCTGTCGCACGGCCGTTTTTCACGGTCGTGTGAATATAGCCTTCGTAACTGATGCAGAGCCACGTGCATGGAGTTTGTATGGAGTAAAATACAGTATCTGCGATTCCACAGTACAGAGCCATATATCCCTCTGTCGCCGTATGGTGCCTCTGTGCGATCAATATGATATTGTTTTCCAATCTCCATAATACGGTATCCAATGGAACATGCCACATTCTTTTCTCCTTTTTCTTGCGGTCAGCTTCATACAGAATCAAACAGAAGAAACTCAGTATGAAATCGGAGGCATGCGGAGGAGTAGTCGTGCCCCACAGACTTCTATAGGTGCCATATTACAGCTCTGTACAACTTGGAGGTCCTACGGAGCCGTAATATGGTAGTAAGTGTTCATGTGCCCTAAGAAAAATGGGATACAACTCGAGTGAATACTTCAGACAATATATTGTACTATAACAACTCCTAAAACAGTGACTGGTATTCTTTAGGTATACATAGCGCCATGTACTCAAATGGTGGTCACCCAGAAAGGAAGTTAAATGGTTGCTAGAAAACTTTAACTACACATGAGGGGGTTTCAAAAAGATAAACTAACATGAGTCTACAAAGGTATGTAAAGACAATGATATAAAACATGTGTAGTTGCTCCAGTAGATCCACACGGAAGACTCCTTTATCCGTGTGAGTTTTAGGAAATGCTGAAACCAAGCATGGATTTTGCTTTGTAATTTTAATGATTTCATGGTATTTGCAGATGGTTTGCAGAATTTTGCTATTACTGTATGAAAAATCAAATCAAGCAGTCCATAGGCATTTTTTCCATTCTTTTGCAACCTGCTTTGAGTAAGTAATGGAGAGGGCACAGTATAAATAAGGTCTTGGTCTTCATGAAGGCTGAAAACATCTCATAGTCAAGGCCAACCGCCTACTGTTGCCCCCACACCCCTCTTATAGTGCCAAAATAATACACACAAAACTGCTATATAAAGCCAAGATAAAACTAGAATATATAGGCCACATAATCCCCCAATATAGTGTCCCAATAATACAATCTTACTATGTACAAGCTTCCTATGCAGCTGCTTTTACATAATTTCAAGCACCAAGTGTTGGATCGGGGGTGCAAGCTCCTGGGGCCAAAATCACCTGGGCCAATGGCATTCCCTTGAGTAGTGACAATTGATCTGGCTTGTGCGATCGCACAGGTCGTACACCCCTAAGGCCGGCCCTGCTCATAGTTTCTATAGGTCACTTTCAGAATGCCAACCTATAAGTGGCTATGGAATCCTTACCAACTTTTGATATTCCTGGTATTTTACTTTTAACAAGGCATAAATCACACAAGTGTTATACATGTCCATTGTCCCTGCCGTAACAGGAATCGATACCAGCAGAGGGATAGAAAAGACACAAAAACAATAGGCGAGCTCTGATTTTTATTGTATAACGCTAGTGTGAGTAGAATATAATGGTTTCCTGTTGTGTCCCCCTGTATACAGCCATAGTATCAATATATATTAGTCTTTCATTACTTGCACACTGTATCATCTGTTAGATTAAGTCTGTCGTTCCAGCACACACCGTGCATGAGATTAACTGTAGACGCCTTCATTCTGGATCCGTGTAGCACAATAGTGAGCATGATGTTCACACTGGGGTAATTGTCTGGTGGCAGTAGCTCCCCTATGGTGCACAATTCAGTGGTACTCAGGAGCCACAGTGCACACTGTGCAGCACGCACATGCTGAAGGACGTTCAAGGACACATCGCTTCTCTCCTGAAATGGCTGTCTTACAAAATGAAGACACACCGCTGAGCAGGATCACAGCACTAGCAAGGAGGAATAGAATAGATCTTCTCCTTTCTTACCATTTCTACTTCTCGGTGACTTACCTTTTTATTTAAAGCTTTCACAGCTTGTGTCTCACCTCCCGGCAGAGAAAGATGCTGAAGTGCAGGGGCTGCGCCGTTCTGTGACCTGTGTAATTCATTGTCCTCCTAATGTTTCTGTTTCATAAAGTATGTGAGGCAGAAGTATGTGCACACCTGGTCAACCAAACTATTTTGGGTTTTTATTTAACACTAACCAACAGCATATCGGTATATATTTAGCATTAAGCCAGAAAATATCTTTTTTTTTGGATACAGTTTTGGCAAAAAAAAAAAAAAAAGCATCAAAACAGCCAGTGTCCCCATAAAGAAAACTGCCACAGTGCTCCCAAAAATGCCCACCAAAGAGTTCCCATATGTTTCATCTACAGTACCCGCACAAATGCCAGTAAGTGTCCATATAACTTGCAGCAACGGTTTACCTCCCTTCCTTCACCCCAAAAAATAAAATAGTTACACACAGATCTACATGGAAGTACCCAAACAGCATTATAAATCCACGTGCTCCTGGATAATAAAACTGAGTAGCTTTCCGCTGACATCCCCGTGATCTTTAGGGAAACAGTGTCCCCAGCAGTTTGGGAGTAAATGACAGGACCCAGGGGCGTAAAGTGCAGAGATAGTTGTGGCACCCAGACACTGGTGCCTGAGGGGGCCCAAAAACACCTTTGCCACATAAGATAATACCAGTATTATGGCACATGGAAGGGGGCATATGCGCCAGGAATGCTCAGGGTATGGTCTCCATTTATACACCAAAAATGCTTCAAAAAGATCCTGCAAGATATTTAAATCTTCTATTTCTTATATTGAATATTCCCTGTGGTTGATTTACTCTACAATTCTATGTAACATGCCAACATTCGATGTGATCATTCTCATTCTGTATATTTGAAGACTGGAGACCAATGCTTTTTGTTTTTTCACCTCTCTGACTTAAAAGAATCAATAGAGACGTGCAGTTCGGCTCCTCTTGGTTCTGCATGGCAACCCCCTGCTCCGTGTCCTTTGTAGGACACGCTGGGAGCCCTGCGCTTTGTAGATGTCACCTGGCTAGGAAACTGCTGCTTGTCATCATAATGTATCTGATCTTTCTTCCAGCCTCCTCAGGGCTGCTGACCCGGGAAAGCTGTGATGGGAAGATTAATGTCCTTGTGTGTTGACACCAGTCCATCATCTCAAGGGTGATGAAACGCGATGTCACGCACTTCAGTCTAGTCACTTCTTCCAATGTTAGTCCTTACACACATCTACTGTGACCTTTTATTTTAATCATTATTATCCTTAGACTGGTCGTACACATTAGATAGCGGTCAGTCGAATGTTAGTTTGGTGGACAACTATCCCCCTCAACCTCCCCATAAAAATGTAGTATCAAATGAATAGGAGTCTTGCTTCAATTTAAACAGTTTTTCATAGTGAAGTGGCAGCAGCACCAGGACTTTATAGAACTAATCAATCTTTATTTTTTATTTTTTTTGGGTCATGCAAAATTTTGGCTCTTAGTCGGAGCCTTTTTCTAATAGTCAGTATATAAAGCATTCAATCCAAATAATACATAAATCATGTGTGACCAATGTAAATTAGCCAATTCTTCAATTAAATTGCATCTAAAATGCAAATGTGTAACCAAACGAAAAGCACGAAAGTTGCTAAAAAAAATGGCGGCCACAACAGAATAAAAAAAACTTGGCAATTGGTCTGTAAGTAAAAGAAAAATCTGCCAAAGCGCGCCCTATCTGTCACGTTTTTGGTACAGTTGTTCCCCATTAACTTCAGTGAGGAAACCCTGGAACATAAGGCCCAAAAAATGTGTAAACTAAATTTGCAGGTTCCGTAATAGTTTTCCAAAGTTAAAAACACTTTGCCTATAATGGTAATAAAATCACCGTTATTAATGAGTTTTTTTATATTGCAGTTTGTGAGGTGCAGTCAGGGGCAGAGATAGGAGGTGCAGGGATAGCAGTCGCACCCTGGTGCCTGAGGAGGCCCAAATGCCCCTCTGCTATATAACACATCATGCGTATGTGTTTATAGGGAACCTGTCAGCAGTTGGGTAATATAGGGAAGGGGAATGGCATTTTAAACTGAGTGACGTTAGATTCCCCTGGAGTGGCGGTCGCAAGTGCCACTCTGCTCTGAGTGACAAATCTAGCAGCCAATCAGCAGACCGCTAGAGCTATCACTCAGAGCAGAGGGGCAGGGCTTACTGCGTGGAGTGCAGGAGCAATTGCACATCAAGTCCTGCTTCAGTGGCACTTGCTATAGGCGAACCAGTGGAATTAAACATCATTTTCTCAGTCATGTATGTTGCATTTAAAATGCTCCCACCCCTCCCCTATATTGCTCTGTCAGCAGTTTTGAGGACTCAAAACTGCTGATGGTTCCCTTTTTAATGTTGGGTGCAACGTGGACCATTGTACAAATAGGGGAGAAATATATATTGGTCTAGTAACATAAAACGGCAGTATTATAAATGGCACATTGTATGTCGGAGGCCCTGTTACCGATTTTGCATTGGGGCCCAGAAGACTCCTATTTACCCCTCTTGGTGTGGTAGTAGTGTAGCTTCGGGCCTGTTCACATCAGCCGTTCATCGGTTCATTTCGACCTTTCCGTCGGAGGAACCAATGAATGGAAAGCAAAACGGAAACCATAGTTTCCATTTGCATTACCATTGATTTCAATGGTAATACTGCCGTTACAGTTGGTTTCTGTTTGTTCCTGTTGTTCATGGGTTTCATTTTTTATTTTTTTGCTAAAGCAATAGCATAGTCGACTACACTATTTTTTCCGCAAAAAAAAAAAAATGGAAACCTTACCGTTTTGGCTTTCCATTCATCAGTTTCTCAGACGGAAAGGTCTACCGCAGGGGCCTCAAATTCAGGTGGGTAAATAGGCCGCGCTTAGAAAAAATGTGAAGTTGACGGGCCGCATTATTTTCAAATTTGATACAGTACAAAATTACTGTTAATGAATAAGTTATTTGAACTGTAATAATACTACATTACTATAACAATGCTACATTACTACTGGTGACACACACACACACACACACACACACACACCCTATAGATAGTACCACATCCCCCCCTATAGGAGTGGAATCCCCAGCCAGAGCATTGCCGACGCTCTGGCCAGGAATTCCTCTGCTGGAGGAACTTTGTCATGACGAGCTGCCTCTAGTATTGGAATCTCTGGCATTGCTTTGGCTGGGGATTCCGGTCGAGGAGGAAGACCCAAATGGTGCTACCTACATGGAGGGGGGGGGGGGTGTAGCGCTGTCAACAGGGTGGAGTGTGTGTGTGGCGCTATCTACAGCAGAGGAAACCCAGGCCAGTGCGTCAGCTGCGCTCTGGCTGGGGATTCTGGTCCTGGAGGGAGCCCCAATGGTGCTATCTACAGGAAGGGGGGTTGTAGCACTGTCAAAAGTGGGGCGCTATCTACAGGGGGCTTGCACTACAGGGGACTGTCGGGATGCTGCTCTCCTACCACCAATGCGTCGGCAGCGCGGGAAAAGGACTGACATGAAGGAGCGTTCCTCCTTCCATCTGCTCTCTCCTCTCCCCGCGGGCCGCAGATGACCGCCTCAGGGGCCGTATGCGGCCTGCGGGCCACGTGTTTGGGATCCCTGGTCTAAGGGAACCCATGAATGAAGCGCACTGCATGCATACTTAATAATGTTCATCAAGTATAACGCTAAGATCGCCCTCTCATTGATTCTCGATATTCCCCCACGTCCCAGAAACGATAGACCATTATGATTTAAATTTATCACTGAGGCGGCCTCATTATTTCATTAATTAAAAGCAGTGTTGTTTGTTCTATTATTATTAGCTTTTTATTGTTTTTTCTTACTTTGGAAGAAGGATCCCTCCAGGGTAAACTGGATTCTGCCTGTATTTAATGTGCGCAGAACCTTGGCAGATGCCTTGAGAGGAAGAAAGGGTAATTGTGTAAAACAAACGAGAGTCTTTAATGTTTCGCAGTCATCAGACCCAAGAACCATGGCTGGGGAGATAGAAGTGTTTCTTCAGCCACATTCAGGGAAAAGTCCTGGATGGGGATCCACTAATGATGGCAGGAATGGGTGCCAGCAATAATGCTCCTTACAGATAACCCAATTTGGGACAGAATAACATTTCGTTAAATTTTGAGCTCCGTTTATACAAACAACGAGCAATACATGATAATATAGTTCTGCATACGTCCATGTTTCTGGTATTCCAGCGCCCTTGATGTTATCTGATCTCTGTAATACTGGACATGTGCATCCTCTGGTGGTTAAGAACAGAACTGCAGTAACATTATCCGTCAGAAAGGACATTTGAACTGACAGATTTACTTAAAAGTGAAGGTTAACGTAGGACTGGATTTAGGCTGAAATCACACTTGACTTTTTCATGGCACGTTTTTGATGCAGAGCCAAAGCCAGAAGTAGATCCAAAAGAAATGGGAAATATATACAAAGGAGTGAATACATTTTCAACGTGACCGGTTCCCCTTAGGGTATGTTCCCACACACACGATACGCTGGGGCTTTTCTACAACAGAAAATCTGCAGCGGAATCCCAAAAACCACCGATAAATTTCACAGAAATCTACAGCAAGTAGTGCGTTTTTGCTACGCATATAGCTGCAAAGTGAATGAGATTAAGCAAATGTCAGCCACATGCGGAAAAAAAAGGCAGAAAAGTTTTTTTTTTTAAGAAGTGTTCCGCGGTGCAACTTTTAAGTCCACATCATGTCAATTTATGCTACGCATTCTGTGCAGAGATGCTGCAGGTTTGGCCCATAGACTTGAATGGGGAGCATAAATTTGTTTTGTTGCGGTTTGTACATTGTTTACGCAGATGAATCGCTGTAAAAAGCGCTGGTAATCCGCAGGTGCACATATCCTTTGCTATAATCAATGTTTAACACTAAATTAACAGGTAAAAACAGGGCAGAAAAAAAACTGTGTTTTGCCGCAAAAATTCACTATTTGGTGCGGACTTCTGTGACAGATTTATTTTTTGGGATTCCGTTGCAGAAATTCCGCAGCGTATACTGTGTGTGGGAACCCGGCCTTAAAGGGAACCGGTCACCAGCATTTCACCTATTAAACCAGCAATACCTGGTGGAAGTGGGGGAAAAAACCAACCAGCAGTCGGCTCTGTACCTTTGTTATTCAATTTTTTTAGGGCCCTGTGCCGTATGTTAATGAGCATAAAACAGTCATATCTTTGTTCCTCAAGCCTTTCCGAGTTAGCCCTGCCTCCTTACTTTCGATTGACCGCTCCTCACCTCCCTCCAGCACACATGAAATCCCGCGCTTTTGCACCGATGTCCGGTTCTGGTGTGTGCGCACAATGGGACACCACATCGTCACATGCGCAGTAACTAGATTTCAGGCCCGGGCGAAGCCGCAAAGGTGATCGGACCATACGTGACGTCCGTCATCTCAGATGAGACTTTGGCGGTGGGCGGGCATAAGAAGAGTAACGAACAAGACTGACGGATTATTACCATAAAAGGCGCAAAATGTTTGCAGACCGTTATTTACGGTCGGAGGAGGAGTAGTTCAGGAGAGGGGATAACGGCAATGAACTTTTGACAGAAGCGGCCAGCGAGGGGTGAGTAGAGTTCAATAGGTGAAATGCTGGTGACAGGTTCCCTTTAAGGCTGCAATCGCACATGCAGTTTTTGGATCCAAAGCCAGGAGTGAATCCAACAGGAAGGGAAAGTATAAAGGACTGACTTTTACACATTTCATTCCTATTGGATCTAGTCCTTACTTTTGCGCTTAAAAAGCTGCATCAAAAACGGCATGTGTGATTCCAGCCTAAAACCACTTGTAAAAGCAGTTAAAGGGAAATCTCCGCTCCATTTTCCATAGAAACATTAGGGAACTGCAATTCGTTACATGCCGTTTTTTCCACGTTCTTTGCTGTTTCTTATGATGAGACTTTCACGTTGTGCTAGTCACTAAGGTTTCCTTTTCTCACCATTATTCGAGTGTTGGATCACACAACAGTTGCAGAAGCACTCAGTGTATTCCTATAAAGTGCAATGACTATGTCTAGCTCTAGCATAACAGAACCTACTTGTCACCTGGTCTGGACCCTGGCTTGTCATTACCCTCATAGATGTTGGGGGAGTAGTACAAAGTTGTCGATTTCGCCCTTTTCCGACTTTTTTTTGGCTTCTCAGTCAACCAGCATATTCAATGAGTAAGAATACGGAATATTGTGAAAGCTGTTTAATGGAATCCCTATACTGTTCCTGTCGCATTACATTAAAATGCATTCATTAACTATTTAGATCCCGGAGTATTATACAATTTAGTTAGTAAATAATAGGTGATTTTTGTTTATTTATTTTTTTGCTCAAAGAGGGAAGTGCTGAACAAGGACTTTTAATAAACCTTCGGGGACATGTAAGGACACAGAATAGCCTCCTAGCCAAGTCCATTTCTGGGTAAAGAAGAAAATGAGTGCAGTACGTTGGCAGTGGTCGAGCATATCTCAGCTCAGCGCTACTGCATATGAAGAGAAATCTCCATCTGGATGTGAAGGGAAGGAGGGAGGTTACAGTTTATTTATTTTTATCTACAGGCAATAATTGCGCTAATTATCCTCCTGCTGCCGCATTCTGCCAGGAATGATGGCCGTGCGAGTGCCCGCGGCTCCTACAGTTGTATCCTCATCAATGTGTCCTGATTGCATGCGCCATTATGGCACAACATTACATTACACGTGGCAATTCAAGACTTTCACTCTGCCTGTCAAATGAAGGGGAATTAGATGCCCTTTCCAGACAGATGTTATGCCTGAATATCCCCCTGCCTCTTTAATGACAGCCCTGTAATTATTTCTCCATCTATTCAAAGGGTCAGCCTTAAATGGTCTTTGGAGTGACAGGATGGGCCAGGGTGAGGGCTTGAAGAGTCTGGCAGAACCAAACAAGTCTGTCTGTCATGGGGAGAGATAAGACCCTCCCCAGACATTAAAAGCGGCGGCGTGAGACAGACATATGTTGCTTTCCACTCCATGCCCTTTACTTTAACTAACGATTTTGGGATTTTTGGCAGCACTCCGGCTTTGCTGGACACTACTGTTTATGCCCAGAATTACCCTCCAAAATGTTGAAGAAACACTCCTTTAATGCAAATTGGCATAAACGCTGCCCCTTTTAACAGTCCGGTTTCAGGATAAATCTAGACTGTTCACTGGTATAACTATTTACCTACGTTCACAGGTTTATCATGAATCCTCTGATAGAACATAAGATGGAAATCTCTGTAGGACCAATTCCTTTTTCTTTCTAGATAAAATCTTTTTATTTTTTATCTTTATTGATCTCTTATTAGGGACGGAATTATTCATTGTGTAGTTTGAGTGTTTCCGTGGTTTTCATTTCCGTTGTCCAGTTCTTGAACTCCATCCAAAAAGTTGAGAGCGACATGTACAAAAGGTCAAACAAATCGATACTGATAGAAGTCAGTCAGTATTTCATTTTTCCTAATGTATTTTTACAAGGTCCATTGGAAAGGGAGCGCAAGGCAGGGGCTACACGACGACTTTGCCCGCAACACGGGTCACATGGCTAAAGATCGATGTGTCGCGCTGCCTGCATCACCGGTTAGGAAAGTGAATTTGGACGCTTTGAAACCCCAAAGTTACTGTCACACCGCAGTCGCAGGGAATTCAAACCCGCAGGACTTTTCTTGACTGTTGTGTCGCAGCAACTGGCAGGTTGCAAATCGACCACATTTACTTTGATTACCTGCGGGGCAGGCACAGCAATCTTTAGCCGTGTGACCTGTGCTGCTGCTAGTTACCGTGTAGCCCTAGTCTAAGAGTTTAAAACTCTGTGTTGTGTCGTCCTTCTGTTACTCTTCCTGGAAATGTTATTGAGTAAAATTGACAACTGACAACCATTCCCTCTTGTCAATTCATTCTCATCCATGCTGATAGTTTCAGATTGTGTATGGACATATCATATCGACAAGGGGAATAGTAACGCCCAGTTATCGATTTTTATTCATACATTTCCAGGTGGAATAACTGGGGAATGGTGCAATATAGAGAGATAAGAAAAGCTACTCTAGCAATATTATTTTATAGGGAATACAAGTATTTACTAAACCATAAAAAGTCATGACTGTATTGCTGACGGGTCCTATTTAAGTCATGAAAACTCATTGCAAATATATATATATGGTTATGTTTTTCTGGCATATTTTCCCTCTGGTTATAATCCAATAAAATCCTATGGGCCTGTTCACACTTGCGTTGGACAATGTGTTGGTGGCCTTTGTCGCAGATCTGTCCATAAATACTGGACATAATAGCCTAGCATAATGTGCTATTGTTTCCAGTAAAACCACAGACACCCCGACAAAAACTCGATGGAACCCATTAAAGTCAATGGATTCTGCCGGGCGCAGAGGGTGTCCGTCATACAACGGAACCGGCGCTTCTGGTATTTTCGTTCTGCTCCTCTGATGGTGCAGTCAACCGAAACCCCCTCTGTATCTGTGTGCGATATTGGAAAATCATCTGCATTCATCGTGGTCTCATTCATCATTGTGTTTAAACCTGATATTAAAAAAATGCGGGCTGCTTTCCCCAGTTTACTGGTTGGGGGCCCATTTAGCGGACACACGTAACGTCTGGCATTCAAGCGATGACTTTAGTTCTCATTGAACTTTTCTGTTTGTTGTAAAATAATAGTGAACTACTGAATCAAACTGCAAAAACCTCTATGAACAGAATGCTAGCACAAGGCGAAGGTCCTATACTCCTATTATTACACCTTTACTTATTTCCAGTTGATAAAAAGAACTAGAACGGGCATAGGGCGCTTTTAACAGGGATTTTTTTTGTCACATACTGAAGAGAAGACAAAAATTCTGTGTCTAAAGTCTATAACTCAAATTGTAGAAGTTTAATTCCATGTACTTATGTTATCATCACAAAGGGAGAACTGAAGTGTCAGCAGTCCATTGTTCCTCTGAAAGAAGCAATTAAATGTGAAAGCGATGGAAGGGAACCATATTGGGTAAATGGCCGCAAAAAAAAAAAAGTATACTATCGAATTGCAAAATGTATTGATTTAATACAGACGTGACCTAACTGGATTTTATAATTTGTGCATATATTATATGCAATGATTAGACGTCAAGCAGTTATTCCCATTATTGAGTGTTATGTATCTGATATTCGGAGAATACTGGCAGGGGCGTTCATAGGGTTCCCTCTTCACAAGCAAAAAGTAAAGTAGAACCCCCCCTCCCAGTGTGTGCTGGTCCAGATCCCCCAATTCTGGGTCTTGCTAATGTTTTCTCTGCAACTTTGTAGGACAGTAGAAATACAAGACTCTTTCCTATGGGTCTTGTCTACCAATACTGCGTAAGGCTATGTTCACATCTGCGCTGTGGATTTAGTTTATGACGCTGTGCCGGATCAGTGATACGACGGATCCGAATAGTGCTGGACGAGTAGTGGCAAGAATAGCGGTGTATCCTGCATTAATCTTTTTGTCAAAAGTGATGGAAACCCCAAGGGAACCCCTAATGGACTGCCCCAACGTAGATGTAAACACAGGTGCAGGGAGAGCCTCGATTAAGCTCATAATGCCCAGGAGAAAGCCAATAGGGCCACTCACCGAGGGTCCCATAGCAGATCCAGGGCCTTCCTCAACCATACGCACATGTGCACTTGAAACTTTATTCAACCTATTAAGGGTGTGTTCACATCAGCGTCACCCTTCCGTTCATGGGTTCCGCTAGACATTTCCGTCGGAAGAACCCATGAACGGAAAGGCTTCCTTTTGTCTACGTTCCATAAGATTTCCATTATTTTTGAGGAAACAATAGCGTAGTTGTCTGCGTATTGTTTCCGTGAAGAAAACGAAAACCTTGCGGAACGGAAACCATTTGCAACGGAAGCATTACCATTGAAATCAATGGTAATGCAAACGGAAAGCTATGGTTTCCATACATGGGTTGCTCAGACGGAAAGGTCTGATGGAACCCGTGAACGGACGGGTGACGCTGGTGTGAACAGGCCCTAAACCTACCTCTATTGTGCGGCTGATACAGATAAAAATACATGAGTCAGTATATTGTTATTCCTGACCTCTATCGCTATTGATCGGTCTCTGGGTTTGACCTTTTGAATGTGTTGATGGAGATAGTATTTCTTGTGTTATTATTTCATAGAGACAGTTTATTAGTAACCTTATACGGCCTTCTGGGAGCATCGGCCCGGATTAACGGTTGTCTGCTATGGTACTTCACAATACACACAGGTAAATAATCCGATTTATTCTGAGCGTTAAGAGCAAATTGAAATAAATAAAAGCTCAAACCTAATTTTTATTTTATTTTATTTTACTTCACCATCCGAGAGGTCTCATATTCAGCGTCCGTCTGTTCAGCAAACACATGGTTCTCCCAATAAATTCACATTTAACATTTTCATAAGAATGTGGTTGATTGATTTTTAATATTTCTTCAAGATGACTTCCTTTAATTTCTCACTAAGTTATCAATTCATATGCAATGTAAATGTGAATTTTGGTTAATCGCTCTCATCTCTAGGCAATAGAAGAATTAGCAAGAAAGTGCAAGGTCTAGAAGAACCCCAACGTTATTAATTAAACTAAAGTCATCCTTATAAAACAGCGCCGGAAAGAACAGTCCGAACCATTGTCACCATTCATAATGGCAAAAGTATATCCAGTCTAATTCCTTCAATCTGGTATTCATGCGATTTGACAGATACCAGATCATCTAATATTCTGGATCATTGTATGATCGAAAATGACAGTAAATAACATTGGCCAGTACAAGTAGAGGACTTCCATATGATTAGTTATCTCTGCTCCATTTTATGTTTCCGGTCTTCGCTGATGGCAGTTTTTAGGCCTCATGCACACGTACTTTAGAGACTCTGTGTACCACGGTATGCTGCTCCATAGTCCGCCGTATGTCAGTGATATTCTCCACTCAAAGCAATGTTCTTAGGCCCCATACACACGACCGGATTTTCATCTATCCGTAAATACGGATCCGTATTTCATCCATATATACGAATCCGTAAAAAAAAGGGAGGCTGCAAATGATGTCACCAACATGTTGCATAGCAAAGTTTCTGTAAATACGGACGGTTTACGGATACACATCCGTAGCCGTCTGTATTTACGTAAATGCCCATAGGCTTCTATGGTAGAGTCCGTGCCGTAATTACGGACAAGAATAGGACAGGTTCTATAATTATTTCAGCACAGACACTCAGTAAAAATACTGAAAGGTGTCCGTGGCCAATAGAAATGAATGGGTCCGTAATTACGGATGAAAATATACGGCCATGTCCATGGGGCCTTAGGGAAACATACAGTCGTAATATGGCATCCGATAGAACATGCCACAATTTTTCTGTTGATTTGCATAGAATGTACTAAACCGTTTCATATCCCAGTCTTAGTCAGAAGCCCGTAGAAGTAAGATGCGAGTAATCTATAAAGAAGTGCACGTCTCCTAATAAATTAATCGCATTTTGTTCTTTTGTGCACCTGACTTTCGAATCTACAGTTGTCCGAGATGCCGTAGATTTCCACTAGAATTTACGCCACTTTCTGACATAAGTAATTACTCTGTCGGGCTGTGGTGACCATTTTAAGCCACGCCCATTGTTTTAATTTTTTTTAAGGTCGCATAGTAAAATAAACAACAAACGCAAATTTATGTGCAAGAAAGCGGTGTGCCTAAATTTGCTACTTCTTTCCACATCTACTGTAGAGTAGCATCAACACCTTAATAAAAGAGGGCCCGTACGCCTTTGTATGAAATCGTTGGCAAATGGAGGTGCAGAAGGGCCGCGTAGAAGTTTATGGCTTCCCTATTAGGGTACGTTCAGAAGCTGCGTAATTGCTACGGATATATGAAACCACCATACAACCTCCTACACATGGCTCTGCCATGTGCATGACGACTTACGCTGAGTATTTTTAGCCTTACCCACAGCGTAAATGTTCGACATTATTGGACAACGTATTTGGCCATTGTACGTGTGCCCTGTAAACTATATGGGGGAGGCTGGCCTCTTGCATAGTTGTGCTCAGTAGGAAAGCTGGTAGTGGTCATTGCTGGGGTAAGCACACCTGCTGGTCCGAGACCCCGCTGCTTTTACGTCTTCACTACACATTGTCATGCGGTCAGTTGGCGGCAGTAGGACATTGGTTCCTGATGGCGCTGTGACATTGTACTGCACGCTCTCCTTTGATGATCTTCTTTATTGATGTTGGGGCAGCTTTTTCATTTATAGATGAATTAATCCTATGCTATGACCCCGTGAGGAACTTCTCTGTATAAATTGACTGCTGAATATTCCGCTGCTATAATCTCTGTCGATGACAAGGTGCTTGATGCTTTTTGGCATAGACTTTTTTTGCTGGAACAGTGTGTGTTTGTGTGTGTGTGTGTGTGTGTGTGTGTGTGTGTGTGTATATATATATATATATATATATATGTGTGTGTGTGTGTATATATATATACTGTATATATGTACATATATATACTGTATATATAATATATATATATATATATATATATATACTGTATATATAAATATATATATATATAATATATATATATATATATATATATATACTGTATATATAATATATATACTGTATATATATATATACTGTATATATATATATATACATATGTTGATGCACCATTATTACATGCGTTATAGAGATCTCTTTCTGATTTTGAGGTCAAATTTATGAAGAGTCCCATCGTTTCTAGCAGCAGTGTGTAAATCTCTATAGTTCTGGTGAAAGACTGCTTCCGTTGAAATGTTGGTTGACTTTCTTCCACAAATGCCCTGCATCATAACCTGTCGCAATATTTCTGTTGGGTTAGGCTGGAACCACACATGCAGTTTTGATGCAGTTTTTGGCTCCGTTTTTTGAGCCAAAGCCAGAAGTGGATCCAAAAGGAAGGAAAGGTATAAAGAAAAGACTGATGCATCTCCTTTCTTTGTGTCCACTTCTGGGTTTGGCTAAAAAAAAAAACTGAGCCGAAAAAAATCTACAAAAACTGCATGAAATTTGTGTGTGATCCTGGCTATAGGTTGGAATCACACAGGCAGTTTTTGAGTAAAACACAGGATACAAAACAGAGACCTATCTTTCTTTCATACTTTTCCCTCTTTTTGTATCCACTTCTGCCAGCAATACTGTATGTATATGTGTACACACCAGTCAGCCATAACATTAGAACCACTGAGGGGAGGAAGTGAATGACATTGATTATCTTATTACAATGGGGCCTGTAAAGGGGGGGGGGGGGGGTATTTTAGGCAGCAAATGACGAGTCAAGTTTGTAGTTGCTGTATTGAAAGTAGGAAAAATGGACAAGGGGAAGGATCTGAACAAATTTGACGAGGGCCAAATTGTGGTGGCTGGACAACTGGGTCTAGACATCTCCAAAACGGCAGGTCTTTTGAGGTGCTCTCGGTAGGCAGTGGTTAGTACCTACCAAAAGTGATAAAAGGAAGGACAATTGGTGAACGGGCAACAGGATTGTGGGCGCCAAACACTCATTGAAGCGAAGGCTAACCTGTCCAGTCCGATCTCCTAGAAAAAGCTAATGTAGCTCAAATTGCTGAAAAAGTTAATGCTGGCTATAATAAAAAGGTGTCCGGACATGCAGAGCATCGCAGCTTGCTGCGTTAGGGGCTGTGTAGCTGCAGACCAGTCTTAACATTGCAAACATTTTTCAGGAATGGTTTGAGGAACATGACAAAGAGTTCAAGGTGTTGACTTGTCCCCAAATTCCCCTGATCTCAATCTGGTGGAGAATCTGTGGGATATGCTGGAAAAAAAAATTTGAGGCCCCACCTCACAATTTACAGGACTTCAAGGATCTGCTGCTAACGTCTTGGTGCCAGATACCACAGGACACCTTCAGAGATCTTGTGAAGTCCATGCCTCGACGGGTCAGAGCTGTTTTTTTCGGTACGAGGGGGACCTACAAAATTCTAAGGCCGCTGTGCCTTGAAACTGGTTTGTTGGTGCCTGGATGAGTTGTGTTTTCTGTAAGCATTTTGCAATAATGCTTGTCCACCGATGGGAGCATATTCATTTAAATTAATATAGGAAGATCTTTAAATATCAAAGCTATTCCCTCATGGTCTTTTTAAATTGGAAAGGTCAAAATCGATTTACTAGTTTGGGTTTTATAATGTTACTTAAATGTTTTTGGGTTAGTTACTATATTTACAGGTTTATTTTTTTATATTCCAATGGTTTTTATTAAAAAATTTCAACAAGAACAAACTATACACCAGACAGTGTAATCAACATGAGGGGTTCCAAGCCACATATTGCAAACGATATCGGACATATGCACGTACGATAAAGCATTAGAACAAATGAATGAGAGGAGGAAGAAAAAAGAAGGGGAGAGATAGGGGGTTAACGGTCAGACATACCCTGGGTGGTATGAACTTAAGAGATCGTCCCAAGATCGTTAAGCCATGGTTGCCAAACTTTAAGGAATAGGTCTTCTTTGTCCGAGACCATACAATGCAAACTGGCATTGACCATAATACAATTCAACTTAGTCTTCACTAAGTAAAAAGGAATAACAGGACTTTTCCACGACGTAGCTATAGCAATTTTGGCTGCCAAAAAGAGGAAGGACACAAATTTGTGGGAGGCTTTAGATAAACCGGGGATGGTCTCATTAAGTAATGCTTGAGAAGGAGAGAGTTTCAAGTTAATTTGTGTTTATAGAATACAACATATTAAAAGTTTTTCCCACCATATATGTAACGGGTTTCCCACATTTCCACAATCTCTAAAACAGGAAGATGAGGAAGTAGGGAACATCATTCTTGGCCAATCGAGAGGGAACGCAAAAACAGGTTTATTTTTTATTGGCAACTATTAGGCCCCATGCACATGACCGTAAAATCACCTGTAATTACGGGCCCATAAGTTTCTATGGCTGACTGACACCTTCAGTATATTTACGGGAAGGTGTCCGTGAAGTAGAAACTTGCCGAAAAAATAGGACATGTCGGACAAATACGGATGGCTGTCTGCGACCGGCCGTCGTGTGCATGGAGCCTAAGAAGGGAATACTTTTCAGATTATATACTTTTTTTATTTTTTTCACACCTGGAGGGTTTTTCTGTGCGGGTGGGTACTGTTTGGCTGTGTGTATGCACTGTGTAACATCATCATCTATGCACTATATGCAGCAAACGGGTGCTGTATGACTCTCTCTGGCCATAGCGTGGCACTCTCTAGGCAATGTGTCCCTATGTATCTGGGAATAGTATAATGTTATTTATCCAGGGACTGTATGGCACTATGACAATGTATTCATATAGAAATAAGTGCATTACTAGTGCACTGTCATAGTCTGTACACTAAGTATGTCACTCATTGCTTGTCCCTCTTTATGTTCTCAAAAACTTGGGACTTGTACATAGTATTGTTGTAAATTTGAGAACATGGCCCCTGTGCTCTAAAGCAGCCACTTCTATGCCACCATGTTGTCTGCATTTCCAACTCTATACACATGAAAGAGTTGTCCAGTTTAGAAAACCTGTTTTCATATACCTTTTTAGGGAATTCTAACGTAATAAAGGCGGTCCCCACTTCATGATCCTCATCTTTTGGCCAGTGTGTTGTGTGATTACAAAGCGCATCTCTCGCTCTGGAGGACCCGTCCTGTCCTACGTTTCACAGACAACCCAATCATATAAATGAGCACTGTGTAATGCTTCATTTTCCCTGTGGTGGCGCTGCAGGGAAACTGAACACTTACTGACAGGTTTCCCCACGGATTACACTTTATGATCTGCTTATTGCGGAGGGCAACCCCTTTAAGTTGGAGCTTCATTGTGACTTTGATTGTGTATAGGTCTACTCACTTATGCAGCTGCTATGGGATAACCAATATACTTGATATGTCATGTAAAGCAGGATTGCTGCTGGGAAGGACGGTATTTCAAATTTTTAGGATATCTCTAAATTTCTGTAACTTTTATGGCAACTTATAGCCTGCTAATAGGAAATGGAAAAAAGACTCAGGACAGCCTGTAGTCTGCTGATGGATAGCAGGGTATGCTCCAAAATTTTTTGGTCTATTTCAGTATTATGATATTGAAGTAGTGTTATTTTAAGATATTTCTAGATGCATCTAAACCAAAAGTGAACATTTATGGGGCCTTGCTTGAAACATGCATTTCCAAAATGGAAGTTGCCGAAGTAATTGACCATCAGCTGCCTATATCTGAAACAATCACAGTTTTCCCCGCAAATTGACCACGATGTGGGAACAGAACTTAATGGTACGGTCCCATGTAGCGGCATCTGCAACCCCGCTCACTTGCGGTGGCCAATAGCCACACGATGCAAAATCATGTCGCTATTTACCACCGAATGTAGTGTGGTTTCGGCCGCATGCAGATGCTCCTTCTTGGAGCCATACCTTTTATCCCGGGTTCCCACGGGTCGGATACGCTGAACAAAAACTATGCAGCATATCCGACCTGGAACCCGCAGCATTCCATCTGTAAAACCGCACCACATTGTGGTGCAGTTTTTCGGGCTGTATTTCCGCTGCTTTCCGAAAGCGGAGTAAAAAAATTATTATTTATACTTACCCTCTCCCTCCCTTTAGTGCGTAGTCCGGCCTCATAAGATGAAGTTGCAGGCCATGTGACTGCTGTAGCCTGTGATTGGCTGCAGCGGTCACATAGGATGAAACCTCATCCCAGGAGGACGAACTGCTGGAAGAAGCAGGGAGTTCTGGGTAAGTATGAATTCTTTTTTTTTTCCGCAACACTTGACTTTCTGTTGCGGGTTTTGCAACCTCATTAAATTCAATGGGGAAATCCCGCAACAGAAAAGCAACGAAAACGCAGCGTAAATCGACACGCTGCGGATTTAAATTCCGCACCGTGGGTAAATTTATTAACGTTTACGCTGCGTTTTCTCCGCAGCGCAGGCATGAGATTTTCTAAATCTCATCCACTTTGTTGCTACTGTAAATGCTGCAGAATTTCCGCACAGAATTTTGCTGTGGAAATTCCGCAGAGTTTACGCTACATGGGAGCCCGGCCTTAGACTCTGTTTTCATACACGTTACACCTGCAGCATATTCGTTGTCAGGGTACACTGCTCACTGGCCAGGTACAAATAAAAGAACGACGTGTTTTCACCTACAGAAGTAACTCTGCTCACAAGTTTGGATTAATTACGTGTAAATAATGAACACGGCGCAGTTTCTGACACTTATTAGGAGAACGGTTCGAATAAAGCTGCAGGGAATAACTATTTTGCTTCACTGCTTGAATAAATTGAGGTAACTGATTCTTTGCAAGGTGTGTATGATCATGGAAATAGTTTTTCACTGATGTCCAATTACCCATTAAGGTTTCCTGGTTACACAAGGTTTATATTCACCGTTTTACAAGACAATATAAAACATCAGAATACAAAGCTAATACACAGCATGGGCAATAAAGGCAATTCTCTCTGGGCCTCCACCACCCCAGACCCAAAGGACACGTTGTTTCAGTGCCTGTGGTATTTATTTGGTGTTGTATTTTTTGGGCACTGTTATGTGCTCACTTCATGATACCATTATGGTAGGGACTGTATGGTCGTATTATGTGGGCTCTATATGGCACTGATTGGTTATGGTTATTATGTGGATAGTATTATGGCAGTATTATCTTCCATTTCCCTCCTTTCAAAAAAAAAAGTTTGGGTAGTCCACAAACCTTTTTATGGCCTTGACAGAACCGCGGTATGAGATGATGTCATCACTGAGTATTATGGGGAAGGATGAGTTAATGATTGTGAAGCTGTGCCCATGACATCCTTTGGCATATGGGTGTAACTACAGCTGTGGCATCCATAACCGCTGCTACTGGGCCGATAGGCTTAGGGGGTCAACTCAAGTGCAAAAAACAGGTGTTGATACTACCCATTATTTTTTTTATTCTGCGGCTCAAGTAAAAGTAGTTGTGTTGATGCCTGCGTTACTACAGTTCAGCTTTAGAAGGTAAGGGCCTATTCTCAACTTGGATATAAGACCCTTTGAATTTTAGTTATGAGGTCGCTTGGGTTTCTAGACCTAAACATGGTGACAAAGTGCCACAAAAGCCATGAAATTCTGAGGTGACCTCACTGAACCGGATCTACCATTTTCTTTCACAGTAATATTGACAGTCGTGTTATGTAGGAAAGGACTAAACCAAATCATCTCCTTGATGTAATCACCACATTTCAGTGACATTGATTCACTTTGACAAGGTTTTTTTTTAATAACTTTGCTATATAATCTGCCGAGAACGCGAGCTCCTCATAATTGAAATTACCTCTGGAGAAACCTGCGATGGATGAATTTCTGATTCTCTCTCTGCTATTTCTGTCTGTGCTACAACATTCACAAATTGCCTGCCTTCTCCCTGTCAGTGGTATGGATGTCACTCGCTGTTCCCACTGGACGTCTCTGCTGTAAAATTTTTAGTTCTACATGTTGAAGGCTATGTGCACCTTTTGGAGAAAAAAATTGTTTAATAAAAATGTGTATCGGTGTTATTGGTGCAACTTTTAAAATACTTTTTATTTAAAAATTATTTTTACTTTTTGAGATCCAGCTGCTTTGTATCCTGTGTACAGAGCAGCTGTATCCAGCGCTGAGACCTGTATCTGTCAGGTCTGCGGCACTGACAGATTCAGTGGCAGCGGGTCCTTCGTCTCTGACACACAGGATCGAGCTGTTACCAATCACATCTAAGTTCATAACTTCACATGTGATCGATAATAACAGGTGGATCCGTCCCACTTTCGCTAAACACGTCAGTCCCGCCGACATGACGGATTCAGGTCTTTGCGCAAGATACAGCTGCTCTGTATACAGAGAACAAAGCAGCTGTATCTCAAAAAGTAAAAGTAATTTCAAATAAAAAGTATTTTGAAAGTTGCACCAATCGCACGGATACACATTTTTATTTAAAAAAAATAATATATATATATGTGTATATATATATATATATATATATATATATATATATATATATATATATATATATATATATTTTAAAGGTATACATAGCCTTTACGTTATGGTAAATCCGTTTCTCGGTTTTGTATTTTTCATGGTTACCATTGGAAAACTTGCTGTTTATCCATACAAAATAGATGTGCTAACCTATAGCACAGCACTTTACCATCTGAGGAATGCAAACTAAACATGAAGATGTAGGGTCAAATAAGCATAAGCTAACAAAGAAAACTAGAGAGGACACTGGCTTTTATCGCTTGGACTGGGTTCACACTATGCGTTTTGTATGCATTTTTTTGTGTTGGTAGATAAACTTCCATGTATCTCCATGAAAGTTCAACCAAAACAAAAAATGTGTGCTAAAAATGCAACAAAATGCACAGTGTGAGCCCAGCCTTACAATCTAAAGAATTAAAAAGTCTACAAACTGGACAAATCTGGAGCAAAACAGCTTTGCCGCTGACCTGTCCGGGGATTAAGGCTGGATTCACACGAGCACATTACGTCCGTAATGGACGGAACGTATTTCGGCCGCAAGTCCCGGACCGAACACAGTGCAGGGAGCCGGGCTCCGAGCATCATAGTTATGTACGATGCTAGGAGTCCCTGCCTCGCTGCAGGACAACTGTCCCGTACTGTAATCATATTTTCAGTACGGGACAGTAGTTCTACGGAGAGGCAGGGACTCCTAGCGTCGTACATAACAATGATGCTAGGAGCCCGGCTCCCTGCACTGTGTTCGGCCAGGGACTTGCAGCCGAAATATATTCCATCCATTACGGACGTAATGTGCTCGTGTGACTCCAGCCTAACTGTGGCTATAGAAATAATCATTTTTTTGAAAGAAAACGGAAAAGTCTAAGGCCCTGTTCACATCGGCTTTGGAGGCTCCGTTAGGGGCCTCCGTCGCATGTCCAGCAGAATTACGGAAACCATAGCGGAGCATGCTGCGATATTTTTTCCGATTAAAACCACTGACACCCTGACAGGCGGCAGAACCCATTAAAGTAAATCGGTTCCGTCGGCCACCAGTAGGTTCAGTGGTGCAATGGAACAGTTACTTCCAGTATTTTTGTTCTGCTCCTCTGACAGAGCAGAACAACGGAATGACCCGACGCAGATGTGAACAGGGCCTAATAAATTATCATAAATAAATAATTTCAGAACAATTCAAAATATTGGCATTCTATTATTATTTTTATTTTTTTTTGTTTCATTGATACGGTTGTTATTATGAAGACTCATTATTTGTCACATCATTAAATGTACGTCCAGAAAGGCCCATATTTTCATCTGGGCCAGTGTTTCCCAACCAGGGTTCCTCAGGACCTGGTAAGACCTGTCACTGTTTGTCATCACATCTAGGGCTATATTCACGTTGCCGTCGGAGGTTAAACTACTTGGAAGTCTATCGGTAGGTTCATCGGGTGCCATTGCTATCCGTTATGCGATGGATCCAACTATGTATCGTGTCAGAACATGGCATAAATTGTAGCAGAAATCTAGACATCTCATAGCTCGGGCTTGCTACAAGACTCAGCTCTGGTACACATCCTGTAACTGTAACAAACCGTGCACCTGTCTGTCCATCACATGACCATGGACAGAATGTTATACAGCAGATGTAGACATTGAATTTTCCTAGTGGTTAACAAGCAGCAGAGATCTTAAACTGTGACGAATTAATACAGAAAATACATTCGAAAATTGTATAACTTTTAATTATAGAAAAAATTACATTAATTTGCCGAAACAAGACAACCCCTTTTAAGTTCAAAATCATTAAAAATAAACAACAAGGAGGATATGTACAAAGATAATGCAAATAAAACTGGAGCAGTACATATTTTAATGCACCTTACAAATCTACGGGCGGTTTCTCCAGTTTGCATTGCATTAGTTTTTGTACATTTCACCAGAGTCTTCCCAAAAAATTGCGATGAATTGTGGATTTGTCCAGTTAGGATGGATTAGAACAAAAAACGCTTACTGCAGGAGCAACTAAGTGTTTACAGCGACAGAAACGATTGGTGTCCGCTGTCTTTCCAATTGTCTTGGCAGGTCTTACTATTGTAATTCATCTTTTGAGTACAGTCTATGGGCACAAATGCAATTCGTTAGGTCTCACCTCGAGGACCATCTTGGCAGCTTATAGTGAGTCGGTCATCGAAGGCCAAAGTCAACTTTTCTCTCTAAGAGTAATTTTTTTACAGAATGTAATCTAGACAAACATCATAGAAAAATTGTTTGCGTGTACAGAAAAAAACAAACTTCCAGCTATAGATCCGCAAACCTGGCAACAGGCAAATCTGACAGATTATACAGCAGTACTGCAACTGGGAACATATCACTGCCTTTAAGGGCTCATTCACATGACCGTAGTCTACGTCCGTGGGGCAGCCATTAAAACGTCCACGGACACGTGTATTTCAATGGGCCGTTTACACGGCCGTTATTTTAACGGTCCATGTGAAGCGTCCGTGGAAAAATAAGACGTCCTATTTTCTTCTGTTTTCACGGATCCCTCTTTAGACTCAAGTCTATGAGGGATCTGTGAAAACGGATGCAACTCGGACGTGAAAAATGAAAGTTTTTAATTTCCAAGTTTGCACTAGGTCGTGTGAATCTCGCCTAAGTAAGCAACCCCTGTAGAAGCAGTGTTGACAGTCGTATTAGTTATCACTGAAGTTGCCCAGAAAAACTATTTACAAAGAAATGGCTAAATACGGGGGGGGGGAGGAAGCAACACATAGATTTATACTTAAAGAGATTGTCTCATGAAGAAAACCCCTGTACATAAACCCTATGAGGCATCATAAGGGTGGGCCTACACTTGGGACCACCTGTATGGGCCAGAATGGAGAGCTGCTCAGTAACAGCAGCTCCCGTTATAGCGAATTTGACCTATCCACGTATTTCATAGACTACCATTCATCTTATTGGCCGCCATGCAATACGTCGCTTTCCCCAGCTGTTTGCAGTGCACGGGACCCAGCGGCTTTAATCTGAAAGAGGTCATCTCTGAATCTGACAGAAAAAACCTCTGTATGTCATAGTATGTATTCGAAGGCATACAGAGGTACAGTAGAGTGCTCATAGCCAGCCCTATTACAGCTCCGTCCAAATAGCCAGCAGCATAAGTCCTTCTGCTGAAAAAAATTTTTTTTTTTTTTATATCATGAATGATGCGTAGAGTCATTATTAAAGGGGTTCTCCACTTTAGGCAACCCCTACTTGTTAGAGGGATCACAATAAGCAGATCACAAAGTGTCCCCCTGCTGTGACCCCCAGCGATCAGCTGTAATCTTTTGGGAACCCTGGCAGTAAGTGTTCAGTTTCCCTGCAGCGCCATCACGGGGGAAATGAAGCATTACACAGTGCCCATTAAAATCAATGGCTCATCTGTATAATGCAGGACAGGACAGGTCCTCCAGAAGGAAAGACGCTCTTTGTAGCTGCTCTCCACTCTGGACAAGAGATGGGGATCCTGAACAGAGGACCCCCTTCATTACCTCACTACTTCCTAGTAGGTTATATGAAAATCATTTTTCAAAACTTGACAACCCCCATATTGGTAGTCCAGACCCTAAATGGAAAATCCATTGAAAAATCATATCATAGATACATGTCAGAACATCACATTGATGCACCAGAACTGCTTTGGCACCATCTTGGAGATTTTTTTTAATTGCAAATCTTTTGATCCAACATTCTAAGCAAATTGCAATTGATTTTAATGGCCATTAGCTTAAAATATTGTATCAGAGAATTCCAGTAACAGAAACCTGAACAGAGCAAAAGGGTTTTTTCATTGCTCTATAATTTTGGAAAACTTACTGTACAATGATCACTTTTTTTGGCAAATCTACTGTCAGTTGTTACCATTAAAATTGTAATATGGCACCCAAAGACGTCTATCGTGCCCCATTGTACCTCCGCTAAGCCCCCCATTCCATACGGAATCTGACAGAAAAAAGATTGTATCCTAAGCTGTATTGCAGATCTATTCTTCCTTAGACGCATTGCCTCTAGACGTGAATAATTCCACAATACAGGGCCATATGGCGGCACACAAAGTGCCTATGGCTTCGTACCCTCCATGTATACGGCTCTGCGGGCCTCCATTGTTTATGGGCTGCATTGGCTCATATGGTGCTCCTTAATCCAACATCTCTCTTGAAGTCTGCAGTATCTGTATTACACATTTTATATTCCATCCATATAAGCTTCTACTGCCACAATTTGTCCTGAATCAATATTCATTTTATTCTACTTTATTTTTTTTGCAAGTCCATCATTTATGCAGTCTATTCCACGCTTTCCTTTGGACCGTTCTCTCAGAAATCAACCAGAGAATGTAGTGCACAGTGCCTTGTTTCTCATCTTAGTACATCACCTTTATAGATACTATCAGCTAAGGGGTTATGTTACTGACATGAAAACACAAGTACTGTCCCTTTTCAGCGGTGTAGATCTATTATCTATTACCCCTGTCTAGCTGTCCTATCTCAATGGGCTTCTTGAGCTCAACCAGAATATTAAAACTTTTCATTGCAAATCTTCTTCTTTCATCTGACATGGTGGAGTGATGTTGGTGATAAAACATGAATACATCTGAAATTCATTCCTATGTGATTCTTTTTTACAAGACTGGATCATGTAAAATGGATATACAGTCTACCCCGTATTGAATTATTTAAAGTAGCTACAAATCCGTACCAAACACATGGAAAATTTGACTTGGATCCCTGAGTTCACAGAGATTGCAATTTATGTCTAAGCATTAAAGGATATTTCCACTTTGGATCAAAAAATTACCAGTAAAATAAATAAATGTATATTTAAGTATAGATAAGTCCAGAGCAGCACTGCAAAACACTATCTATCTATCGATCTATCTATTGATCGATCTATCGATCTCATAACTCCAAATCCCCTGCATATACATAGAGCTAAATGATACAATTCTGGCTGCCTATAGCTGCCTCTAGGGGGAGCTTACTTTGTTCTATTTTAGTATTGAGTTAAATGCATAAAAAGTATGCAGTAAGCTCTTAAGCTCCCCCGAGTGGTGTGAACTTACTGTATACTGTTTATACATTGAATGCTGCAATAAAACCGCATATAGCAAGCAACTAAGCAACATGTCAACTGGCGGCCACAGGCAGACAGAAATGTTGCATCTTTACTATGATTTAGAGCTCCATATGAGAAAAAGCAAGTCTATTAAAAAATAAATCCGCACAGGATTTTGGATTATTACTATTTCAATAAAATGATAAACACGTGTGGAAATTCAGCAAAATAATGATAAAATGGCATCCACAGAGAGAGGAAACCATGGCGCAGAAAAGACAAAGTAGAGAGCAATGTCAAGACAACTAAACTGAGGTTGGGATGAATTAAATCTTTTTACCCACTTACAAAAATCTCTTGACAGTGGGAACATCTGTAGGGGTCTGAGAAGTTGGACTCTACTAGTGTCCACAGCGAAAAAGCTGCGGTGCTTTGATACAACACACCAAACCTCATTGTCACACTTTGAAATTTCCAAAACAGCGCTGGACCGGAAAAGCCGTTGATTTCCTGCCCTGGGAAAGTGAAATGAGGTTTTAGTCGGCCACCCGTCATACTTTAGAAATCCTTTTGTAAGATGTGAGCATGTAAAGTGGTCGGAATGTGGAACCACTGTGCGATCATGGTTTAAACGCCGTTTTAAGTAGGGTGTTCACATAGTTCGTCAACCCACAGGAGCGTATTCAGTTCTATAGAATGTGATGGGAGCAGCTTGATGGCACATTAGACATTTCAGCATTTTTGGACCGGAATCCTGAAATCATTGGGGAATAATCTTAGCAATCTACGGATTAGTTTTTAATTAATAATGTATCTCCTTTTAATTCTTTAATTCCTTTGCTGCTGTCTGCTAATTAAAGGATCAGTAAACAGCCGCACTATATAATACCAGCTGCCCGCTAAAGGCTTCTATTATACCAATGCTTGCAGCCCTGCACTTTCCATCTCCCTGTCCGTTGCACAACCTCTTCCAAACTATGGACCTAATGGCTTGAGATCACTTCTACTTGGTAGCCAGTGAAGTATAGGGTTTAAAGGGGTGTTCCCATCTAAAATCTTTATGGCATATCCCTTGAGATCGGGGGGTCACCCGATCCCCATCCTAACTTGTGAGGTAAGTAAAATATCACTTTCTTAGATGGCCGTAATCTGGCCACATTTTTGAATTTCAAAGTTAAAAACACTTTTTAGAATGTTGTAGACTATTGCCATCGTGATGCATCAATTCAATTCCAAGAAGACCAAGATACATCCTAAGATGCCTAGCAAGATGAAATGGGGTTTTACTCTGGGAATGTATAGTTTCCTGTAACCTTTAAAAAGTTGTCACTGACCAAACAGACTTGACAGGTCTTGGGTGGATAATGTCTGTGTGTTTTTGCCGAAAGCTTTTTTTATTTCCAATTCGTTAAGTTGCCTATAGAGTTGTATATACAGAAGTATGTGTTTAATACAGTATGTCCATCTACTGCCAATAAACTGGAGACCGTTTTTCAAAGGTGGAAAACCTACTAACGTATTTTCTGTCATCTACAAGCGTAGCTGCTCTCTTCTTGGCATTTAGTACTGAGTGAAATTATTCTTTTCTTTTTGCAAAGTGGAAGCCATTCCAAATTGGGAAACATAACACTCGTATGCTGCGGATTCAAATGAAATAGAAATGGCATAGTTATATTTCTTTAAGCAAATCACGCAATCTGGCTCCATTGCCATGTCATGTGACATCTTATGGCAGGAAAATAGCTATATTTTTGGAAATATCAAGTTCATGACTGAGAAAACCATACACAGAAAGGTTGCTGGAAAATTATACTGTGGTGAAAATCCCATAAATATCAAGCCTATTTTTTAATATATATTCTTATATATATATATATTACACTTCTTTATGGCTACCTATGTCGCGTAAGCAACAGTTCTTTAATGGGCGCCCGTTTCTACCAACTCTACTGGATACTGCCTTCATTATCGTCCCCCAATTCTTCTTTCTGCCATCATGTACCTACTTTATCTGGCTCCTTAATGGTGCCTACAACCTGTGGCTCTACAGCTGTTGTCGGGGTATGCTTGGAGTTGTAGTTTCATAAAAGATAGAGAACAGACAGTTGCCTTGCAAGGTGCTGATTATCCTTGCGGAGATCCATCTGGTAGGGAGTCTTTTTGCTCCCTGGGCAAAAAGTATGCAAAATAGCTCTCCTCCAGAAGGAAGATAACGGCCTCCCTAGTGCCACCTAATGGTGACTATCCTATAAACCAATGTCTGACCCGTTAGGAAGAAAACTGTCTCCCTAGTGCCACCTATAGGTGACAATCCTATAAGTCAATGTCAGACCCTTTGGGTTAATAGACAAACCCGAGACACTTATCTGTAGACAGCACTGTTTCAGTGTTATTGCTCCTCATCCGTACAGAGCAAGGTTCTGGTTGGCTGACCATTTTCTTACTTCTGGAGGAGACCTATTTTGTGTAGTTTGTTGAATGCATTCATAAGATTTGTAGTCTAGGGAAAAATGTCTTGCATTCAATATTTTCAGTTCCTGTAACTGAAAGGGTATGTTCACACGCTAAAGTAATAACGGCTGTAAAATATGGAGCTGTTCTCAAGGGAAAACAGCCTCTGATTTTCAGCCGTTTTTAAACCATCAAACGTTTTTTGATGCTGTTTTTGGAGCTGTTTTACTATTGACACAATGAAAAACGACTTCTTTTTACGGGGTGTTTTTTTCCATGCCGTTTTTTCAAAAGGCCGCGTAAAAAATGCCCCGTCTGAACGAAAAGCAGTTTTTCCCATTGAAATCAATGGGCAGATTTTTGGAGGCGTTCAGCTTCTGTTTTTTCAGGCGTCTTTCAAGGTGTCTACGCCCCGAAAAATGCCTGAAAACACTGCGTGTGAACATACCCAAAGAAGTCAACCAGGACTCCAAATACAGAGTCTGAAGAGAAGAGTCTATATCTATTAAGCTCTTGCCCTGGGTCAGCTTTTTTCTAAAAGGCATGAAGCATTTAAATATAATGAGGGAAATGTTTGTTTTTAGAAACGGAAGCATTTACTCTGCAGATGAAAGAATTGCAGCTCTGCATAAATAATGGGTCAGTGGGTGCACATACCATCCATTACTTGTTACCACCTTCCCGGACTTACCACCTCCTGCAGACTACAGACCTTACGTCTGCTCTAGTCAGGCAATCAGACTCATTCATGCACGCGTGCTCTGGTGTCAGCAATTCACTGCTTAGCAATGAGCATTTCATGACAGCTGGGTATTAAATAAAATAAAAAAATCTGGATTGTTTTATTTTTTTATATACATCAAATAAACAGGCCTGGCATTATGCTCCAAATTATTCTTTGTAGTAGGAATAAGTGTACTTTTACTCCACTGAAAGGGCAGCGCTCCAACTCTTGTGTCAGCAGCATACCTCTGCGCTATCCACATCATCAAAATCGGTTAGGGATTTGTAGCCTTTGAAAGTCAGCAAAACAGCAGCAAATAAAATGAAATATATGCTAATTGATGATGGTAGTAACAGAATATGAATGAGGAAAGGAGAATATTGTCCACCCTTTAATACCACATTGATAACCGGATGTGTTTTATGCGCAAAAGCATGTTACATATATTTATTCCTTTATAAGTATACCTGTCAATGGAGATAGATATTAGGGAAAGAAAGATTGAGAGAGAGAGATAGATATGTGAGATGGATAAATTGAGATGGATAGATCGAAAGATCTAGATAGATCGAAAGATCTAGATAGATCGAAAGATCAATAGATATGTGATAGATGGATAGATCGCTAGCGAACGAGCGAGCGATCGAGGGAGAGATCTGTAATAGAAAGATCTAGATAGATAGAAAGATCGAGAGATAGATGTAGTGTCCACGGCCGCGGACCGTCTGGATTATTCACCCCCCGACGGCCGCAACCATGGATCTGTGAGCGCTGGCCCGCATCTCCTCCCTAGGAGACGCCAGCACTCACTTCTGCTCCGTTCTGCTGTGTCCGGTAGGGTGCGCACGCATGCTCGTGCCCGGCCTGAAAGAGCCAGCGCGCACACATGAAAATAATCATTAATTAGCCCATGATCACCCTGGACTATAAGTAGGGCCATGCCTCTTTACTCCTTGCCTGAGAGTTGTTGTGTTTACCCATGTTAGTCTTCGCAAATGGTACCTTAGTGTTATCCTTTTCTTGTTGTTCCCGTGCCCTGCTACCTGTATCCTCTATCCCGTGCCATAGTTGTTCCTGTGCCTTGGAGTGTTGGAGTCGTGCTGTGCCACCTGTCACGCTTGTTATCTCACACCACGTCTGGGTTCATTTGCCTGCAAGTCCATCTGTGTCAAGCCTCTGCTACTGTCTGGGCTATCTAAAGTACTCTTATACTAGGACTGTTTGGCCAGCAGCTACAGCGGTGCGGCCTAGTGGGTCCACATACCCACGGCTCAGGCCATGGACCCCGCTGGCCAACCCACGACCTTGACGACATCACAAGTCATGCAGGCGTATAAGCTAGTCTGCCGATTACGACAGGACCGACTCCTCCAGGCAGTGAATGTCATTACTCATCGGCTGGATGCGCAAACTGCAGGCATCACAGCAACCGTTCCTGTTGCGCCAGCTGTTCCTCCTGCTGCTCCTCCTGTGAGTACCAGTGCTGACTCCCGATTCTCTCTTCCACTACCTCCTCGCTACGACAGAGATGCAAGGACCTGCAGGGGATTTCTGAACCAGTGCCAGATCCACTTTAGTCCACATGCCAGAGCATTACCTTCTGATGGCGCAAGGATCGCATTTATAGTCTCACTCCTTACTGCAAGGGCCTAGCATGGACGAATCTTATCTGGGAACGTTAGGGACCGGAGACCCGTGACTTCCAGTGTTTCCTACAGACTTTTCACATGGTATTTGAGGAACCTGGACGAGTCTCTTCAGCAGCTGCATCTCTTCTGATCCTTCACCAGGGAGACACCTCCGTGGGCGAGTACGCCATTCAGTTCCATACCCTGGCGGCAGAGCTGTCCTGGAACAACAAGGCCTTGGCTACATTCTGGCAGGGATGGTCTTCTAAAATTAAAAACGAGCTTGCCGCTCGTGATCTGCCACCTATCCTGGATGACATCATTCTTCTAGCCACCCGGATTGACATGAGGATCCGGGCGTGATCCCAAGTGGTTCGTCGGGAGAGAAGATTCCCTAGGCTGGCTCCTACCTTCCAGCAATCCCTGTTGCCCTCACCAGTTGTTCCACCAGAGAAGCCTATGCAGGTGTGACCGGCTCAAACTGTCTTCCCAGGAGAAACACCGCAGACGCACTTCGGGACTTTGCGGTCTCAGAGGCGTTTGTGCCCTCAGAAGCCCAAAAAACTCCAATGCCTAGGATTGGTTGGAGAGACAACCATAGGCGGAACGGCGCTAAATAAAAAGTTTTCTTCTAAACTGTCCATTCCCGTGACCATATTGTCTGGTGAAAAGACGCACCGGGTCTCTGCCTATGTGGACTCGGGGTCCGCGACAAACTTCATCCAACAAGACCTAGTGGATCATCTCCAGTTGCCCACAGTTCCTTTGGAGACGTCTCTGGCTGTCGTCTCGGTGAATGGACTTCCGCTGCCCGATCCGGTCATATCTGAGACCAAGCCACTGAAGCTCCAAGTAGGAGACCTTCATACCGAACTGATTTAATTTCTTGTTTTACCTAAAGCTTTCAAGTTGGATGCTCCAGTCCTGTACTGGAATTCAGGAGAAGTCCTCCAGTGGGCTCCCAAATGTCCCCACTGCTGCCTGTTACAGATCCATCCTGTCTAGCCTCCTCTGCCTCAGTCATTATTGGGATTACCTACTCACCTTTCCCAATTTACAGGCGTCTTCAGAAAAAAGGAGGCTGAGATTCTTCCTCCACACCAGTCTTATGACTGTCCGGTTGAACTGGTTCCCGGCACTTCCCCTCCCCGTGGACGGGTATATCCTCTCTCCTTGCCAGAGACTCAGTCTGTGTCGGTCTATATCAAGGAGAATCTAGAGAGGGGTTTCATATGAAAGTCTTACTTCCCCCGCCAGGGTCTTCTTCGTTAAGAAGAAAGACTGATCTCTTCAACCCTGCATTGACTATCGTGGTCTCAACCAGATCACGGTTAAGAACAAATACCCATTGCCACTAATATCCGAACTGTTTGACCGCATAAGAGAATGGATTTTCTCCAAATTAGACTTACGTGGGGCTTACAATTTGATCCGAATCTGTCAAGGTGACGAGTGGAAGATTGCATTCAACACTCGAGATGGGCACTACGAATACCTGGTGATGCTCTTCGGTCTGTGTAACGCTCCAGCCATCTTCCAGGAATACGTCCATGATCTCTTCCAAGATCTTGTCTGTGTTGTGGTCTATGTTGATGATATTTTGATTTTCTCTCCAGATCCGACGACTCATCGAAGGCATGTTCGTCAAGTTCTGCTGCATTTAAGGGTGAATAGTCTGTATGCCAAGCTGGAGACGTGCGTCTTTGGAAAAATAACTCTCTGCCCTTCCTGGGCTACATCATCTCGGATCAAGGTCTCAAGATGGATCCTGAGAAAGAAAAGTCCGTCCTGGAATGGCCACGTCCTCAGGGCCTGCGGTCTATACAACGTTCTTTGGGATTCGCCAACTTCTACCAGCAGTTTATCCCAAGCTTCTCATCACTGATGGCTCCCATCTCTACCCTTACCAAGAAGGGTTTGAACGCCAAGGTGTGGACTCCAGATGCAGAATCTGCATTTAATAGCCTCAAGAATGCCTTTACCTCAGCCTCAATCCTGCATCTTCCTGACATCTCTCGACAGTTCTCATTGGAGGTGGATGCCTCCTCTGTTGGTGCAGGTGCACTTCTGTTCCAGAGGGGCCTCAAAGGAAAGGCAGTGATATGTGGCTATTACTCAAGAGTTTTTTCCTACACAGAGCGCAATTACTCTATTGGGGATCTGGAGTTACTGGCCATCAAATTGGCTCTGGAGGAGTGGAGACATCTGCTAGATGGTGCTGCTCACCCCATCCTGATATGTAAGGTTCTTGTGGTCTGTGTATACCTCCAGTCAGCTCAATGGCTGAACCCTCGTCAAGCCAGGTGGTCGCTGTTCTTCACCCGTTTCCAATTTGTGCTACACTACCGTCCCGCTGACAAAAATGTGAGGGTCGATGTCCTGTCCAGGTCATTTGAAACAGAGGACACTGAGAAAAAAATTAATTGGACTGCTTTGCTATGTGCATTTGTGGGCGTAGCAATAGGTGGTGCAGAGTTTACTGTAGGAAGACACCAGTGTGATAAATGGCACATGATAGTTGGGGCGCTGTTGCATATTTTGCATTGGGGTCCAGGAGCTTCAAGTTACATCTTTGGTCTTTGGTGTCTGATTAGTAATACCAAACACCAGCTTTAAATTTTTTAATTTTTATTTAGCTTCTATCTATGAGAAAAAAAAAAGATTTAAACTAATGCATTGATCTTTGTATATGTGATTATGAGCGCATCTAATCTTTGTAAACCTTAGGCAGTCTGACCCAGGGCTGACCATCACATTGGGCCTACAAAGTGCATTGTGATTGAAACAATATGTGACCAGAAATTATTAGTCAGAACAAATACGTATTGTATGTACTGTAGGTTGATCAAAAACACAGAATCTGACAGGAAAAAAAATCTCACTATGTTTTATTGTGCAGTGTATTCTTGCAGTAGTTTATCCAAGAAGCATTGCTTCTACGGGAGATCATCTCCAACATACAGTGCTGCGCAGGGCATGCGGAGGCCAACTAAGTGACTATGTGTAAAAGGGCTGTTATAATAGCGGGTTTCGCTTGCTTGTGTCGCCTACTATTACTATCGCCTTTATATTCAGGGTCACTAGGATTATGCCTAGTTCCCCTACCTTTTCCTTATACTAACGTTAATGTACTTGCTTTGCTGCTACGTAAGTGTATACGACTCAGTAAATACAATTGTGTAGTAAATAAAGGGTAATATTTATTACTAACAATAATCACGCTTACATATAAAATACACAGAACACCGTAACCGATCACCGTATAGTATCAGTATACCCCAATACATATAACCATTAATATATACTGAGTATACTCACACTATACGTAGTACAGTATAAACACAGTATCACAATCCTAATTATACCGCCACCCACTTACCAAAACATACATAGAAGTTACGTTACAATACAATACAAATGCACATTCTCACTGTTTCTGACCCACTTCCACCTAGCAATAACTATCCCTGTACACTGAGGGTTAATCAGGTAACAGGGACAGCAAGGATTAACTTAGGAACTCAGGAGGAAAAAGGGATAACAAGGGCAATGGGTTGCTGTAGATCAGGGGATAGCAGGTACTGCAGGGCTAGCAAGTTACTGCAGGGGTTACTTAGGGATAACTATGGTTACTGCAGGGGTTACTCAGGGCCGCAAGGGGAAGTAGGGGAACTCAGGACTGCAACGGTTACTTAGGGATCTCAGGGCTACAAGGGTTAACAGTGTATGGGAATGTGCAGGTGAGGAACTGGAGAGAAAGGGTTACTTAGGGTGCATAGGGGAGAAGATACTTAGCGGTTCATGTGGTCCAAAGTTGGTGTGGTCTCTCAGGAAGGGCCATGAGGCAAGAGTAGACCAGGAGGGAAAGGGCTTCCGTTGGGAGCCAGGGAACAGGAAAAGAGAGAGAACTGTTGGACCGTTTGTCCTTTTAAACCCCCCCCCCCCCGTGCACATCTGTGTGACATCACATGCTCATGCACGTGCAAGGGGGGCATGGATCTCATGGAATCTCATTACCTGTTGAGGGGGATGGAAGCAGTTGGAACTTCCTGCTTCCTGGAATGCATTGGATGTGTCTAATGTACTCCCTCCCCCCCCCCCCAGAGGGCAGAGATATACACCTAACTAATATCTGACATAGAAAACACTTCCCTTTACACTATGTTTGTACAGTGGCACACAGGGTACCTGTGGCTCTGTGCTGTACAGCTTCCTGCGCACGGCTCTACTGTGTGCATGGGGTCTAAGTCACATTTGCCTACCTGGTGACAGAATTTTTTTTTGCTCTGAAGTCTGGTCGCTGCTAATCTTAAGGCTACTTTGCTATTGCGTTTTCAATGTCCGTTTACTGTAGATCCATAGGCCCCCATTCACCCAATGGAGGCCTAAAGTTTCCTTTTGGCCTCTGTCGGGCAGGTATATGTTTTATGCTGCTGTATGGAATACCGTAGCAGACTGGCATTCAGTGAAAAACAATATACCGTAGCATATGTTTTTTTAACATGGAGCCTATGAGCGACGGATGCCACAGTAGGCCTTTACATTGACATTCGTCAGTGGCTTACGTCGGGAATTCCACTTGACATATATACTATAGGACAACAGCCTAAGTCGTATTTCCGCAATCTTCAAGAGTCTTTATTGCTGTCAATAGATACCTACTTAGGTTTTTCAGCAGCATTCTAGCTTCCCTTGTTTTTATTCAATTGCTCCTGAATTCTGCATTAAAATAGCCCCTTCGACACCATCAGATGCATATATTAGATTGGCCGTCTCTGTCTCGTTTACTTTACATGCTCTCAATTTATCATTCCCCATCCTGACAGCGTTCTATCTTCTCACTTACCTTTCCTCCCAAGCCTTGGCATTTTATTTCTATCTAAATGACATTCATTTCCTCGCTTATTGATTCTGATATATCTAAACCGCTGGAGATTCACTTTTCTATCCCCTAACACAATATGTGGCTTCAGTTATGTAGAAAATAGCCTCCCAGCACTGATCTGCACAACCTTGTCAGCTCCCTGTTTGCAGATTGTGAAAAACTGCATTTCACTGGGATTTTGAGGAAATTACATGCAGAGGTTGTCGAAAGCAATTATTTCAAATTTTTACTTGCATAGATATAACTCTTAAATCCTAACGTGATCATCTAAGAAGCAGAAACCTGTCCATGGGTCTCTCCGCTATGGATGTATCGGTTGCTTTCTCTTGACGGCTGTCTGGCTTTCTATTTCTAAGGGACTTCACATTGAGCTTTGAAATAAAATGGTGAGATCCCTAGGAATTCTTAGTTGACTGCAGACTGTACTGCATGTTTGACGCTACAAATTGCAAGCAACATGTCATTGCTACAGATCCCCAATTGCCTTTTTTCATAGATTTTGCAGACCTCATCATTTCCTGGCTGACAAACGGGCAAGATGATGGCCATCTTTATGGGCATCTTTATCCTACATAAACAGCAAGTGTATTAAAATGTTAGAGCGAGTTTAGCATATCCAGGGTTAACCATATGATTTTCCAATGCTATAATTAGGAAGAGTGTAGGTCAGGAATATACTTAAATACAGTTTGTAAGCAACCATAAATATCGCCCTTTCTCTACCAACAATTCCACCCGTATTCAGTAGCTTAAAGAAAACCTTTCACCTGCCCATACATGTGCAGCTAAGTGGAGCATGTAATGGGGAGGGCTGCACAAACCCTGGGGCACTTTAAATTTTTTCCTACTCTCCTCCGTTATTTAGATATCGGTGCTGTTATATTTGGCGCCCAATATTTAAATAACCCCCTGAACTGTCAATGGGGCGTGTAATTGGTAAAGGGGTCGTGTAACATCGCTGTGACACTGTCCAATCCGCTACGGACCGTGCCACAGTAAGAGCTGCAGAGAGGAGAGCGTGTGCTCGGAGCTGTGCACGCATGCGCTCACTCACTCTTCAGCTCTGGGGAGACGAGGACAAGACTGATCTCTCCGAGCTGCGCGCGATCACGCACACGCTCTCCTCTCTCCAGCTCTTGCTGTGGCACTGTCTGTGGCTGATTGGACAGTGTCACAGCGATGTTACACGCCCCATTGACAGTTCAGGGGGTTATTTAAATATTGGGCGCCAAATATAACAGCACCGATACCTAAATAATGCAGGAGAGTAGGAATTTTTTTAAAAGTGCCCCAGGGTTTGTGTAGCCCTGCCTATTACATGCTGCACTCAGCTTACATGTATGGGCAGGTGAAAGGTTCTCTTTAAAAACCACCTTCCACCTTCGCAACCATTTTTATTTTAATGCTTCAATGCTTCTAAAATAGAAAATGAATTAACATTGTGAATAGTCTACATTAAAAATTTCTACGCTTTTGTGTTTATAGCTCATATGCAGACCTATATGTTTCCATGGTAACAGACAACAAACAAATCCTGTGTAGTCTGATCCTGTAGTCATAATACTTTATATCTTTCCCCTTCTTTTTTTTGGACATGCTTGACGGGATAGGTCTGTAAGAAGTGGGGGACCATATGGTACCACCCAGAGTGTCTACAGCTTGTAGCAAATAACAGTAAGGACATGTTCTGACATACAGGCCACATGCGCTACTATTTCCTGGAATATGTTTTGTAAAACCTGCTGCTGTCAACAGGTACGCACAGCTCCGATAAACAGGTTAATTAACATCAGTGGGAAAATTACAGATGAAATTAGAGAAATGAGACTCCTCTTAGAAATCGTTAATTTGTATGAGACTGGGAATTATGACATATCATGTGCTGCTGGATATGACAGCTGACAAGAATATCAATCAATCAATCAATCAATCAATCAATCGGTATAATTGCTGAACACAAATAGACAAATTTACATATTTCCATAGCCACCGGTGCAAGCTGGTCTCTTGCAGTATGAATGGGTGACATTTATTTTCCCCCTGTTCCAGTACATCACTCAAAGCCGGAAACCCAACAGGATAAAGCTTGTTTTAATTGCTGTCTTTTGAGATGAGAGAACAGGGCTGCATATTTTTATTCTGAAAGAGCCTAGAAACAGCTGCATTTTGGTAGAAAATGCGGGCAAAGCAAGTAGTTTATAGCTATCTAAAGTATCTTTAGAAAATCAGGATATTTTCTCTAACTTCTTCTATTTTCCAAATTATTTTAATCAAACGTGATGATTATTATTGAATAATTTTTTTTGGGGGGGGCGACTAAAACAAGAATCAAGAAAAATATTACAACAATATATAAGAATACATTCTTTGTAGTACTATTCACCTACTGCCACCTCATGCCCAAATTGTATTGTGAAGCTTGGACAAACTATTCCTAAGAAAGGGATTTTTCAAAGTTAGTCATACTTGTGGACGTTTGATCCTGATCTAGCTAAGGTTTTGGCCACTCTTTAGTAAAGCGGACAGTTTTTATCGAAGTATTTTTACTGCTTAAACTGTGTCATCTTAACATTTACAGTAAAGAACCACTTAAATTTCCCTTCCTAGTTCCAACAAAATAAATTTCCATTAGTTAGAACTGATCATTTTAGTTATACAGTTTGAGAAGGATGATGATTATTACGTCTAGGGTCAGTATAAGTCTAAATTTTATCTTTGTGTGAGTTTAATAATGCTTCCTGTAAGCACAGATAGTGAATCAGTAAAGGTCTTCGTAAACGGCCCGTCCTGGGCCGTGTAAATGAGCGCCGATCAATGAGACTGCTCGATGATCGGCGCTCGTTTGCGCTGTTCACATGGAGCTAGTATGGGGACTAGCGATCGTTACTCCGATCGCTCGTCCCCAAACATTATTATCATGTCGGCAGCCCATCTCCCTTACACAGGGAGATGTGCTGCCGACAACAATAATATTTTTCATTTTTAAAACGATACAATCAACAGATGAACAACCGTTTGCCTGATAATTGGTCCATGTAAAAGGACCTTAACAGTCCCTACCACCTAGCCGTTATGTGCTATTGGATGCAATGACGTCACACTGTGTAAAATCTATACACTTCTATCTTCAGTTCAGAAAATCGTTTTCAAAGGGCCGGTCAGGCAACGCAACTTTAGCAAGCAGTCTGTCTCTGATTGCTCAGGTCTTCAGCTCAGGATGAACTTGAGTTATTAGTCTGCCTTGAGCTAAAAACTTAGCAGGACTTAGAGGATCTGTCACTAGTTTAGTAATGCCCAATTTCCTAGCTGATCTAATAGGCGCTGTCACACTGATAATGCTAGTGACAATTGTGTCCCAAAAAGTTTATTATTTATATAAAGTTATAAGCTTTTTTTCTAAATATGCAAATGAGGCTACACTAGACAAGTGGGTGTCAACACCAGTGATTCTCCTGAGGTGGAGCCTCATCACAGCCTCTGACGCTGTCCTATCAGCATGGAGCTGCTTCACACAGTGTCAGAGACTGAGGCTGAAGGGAAGGGGGATCACTTCAAATAGCCATATCTTTGGATGTGGACCACCTACAACAGTGGTTCTGGTGTCCTATAAAAGACTAGATTCTTATCTTTCATATGCCACCACATCACAGTTCTAGCTGTGAAACAACCGGAGGTATCATCAGTTAAAAACATAGTCGGGAATGGAAGTTGTATACTATATGATCAAACTGTGTTGCTGGGCAGGGTAGGAGGAGAAGCTGAATGATGATTTGACAGTGTCATACGGAAAACATTACACTGCCCAGAGTGAAAAGAACAAGTAACATATTTAGAAAAATGCACATAACTTTACAGTGTGTTTTTTGTTTTTTTTTGTTGTTTTTTTTCAAAAAACTTCTATTATTTGGCAAAGTTATCAGCATCATAGCGCGTATTCGATTAGTTAGGAGATAAGGAATTAATAAACTGGTGACCGATCCTCTTTAAAGGGCTTGTCCAAGAATAGAAAAACATGGCTGCTTGCTTCTAAATGCGGCGCCACACCTGTTCATTGCTTGGGTGTCGTATAGCTGCCCAGCCACCAGTCACTTCAATGGAGCTGAGCTGCAGTAGCAGACACAACCCATGGACATGTGTGGCGCTGTTTTCTAATCTTGGACAACCATTTTAAGCTGGCCATGGACAGCTGTTCGCCAAACATGGTTTGGTAACCGGTATCTCCCCGAACATCCCAATCAAGATCAAATTGGCCATATCTGGTTGCTAAAACCTGGCAAAATCCAACTTGTCCACTTTTTTCCCTTACTGCATTTGTCAGGCTCCCTCCATACACATTAGATTGTCTGCAGATTGATTATTGATTATCTAATGTTTATACCCATGTATAAAGCAAGCCTTGTTTGATCTCTTATTGCTGAATTAAGTTCTTATTTTTCCCATTATATAATAAATTAGGTGGAGAGCCTCTTTAAACCTATTAATACTTCCAGACTATGTCAAAGCTGTGGCTTGATCTAGGGATGCTGTGCTTTGTATGCTTGGGTTGCTTTTAAGTCACATTTCAGCCGGAGCTTTATTCCTGACAGTAGGAACAGACTAGTTTTATTGTCCCTTTAAACAATTATTTAGGGCCAACTCATTCTGTGGACACTCTGACATACCAGTCCCTTTCAGTAGAGTTGAAATATTTTCAGTCCAGGCCTCGATTCATCATCTGTGTGCGTAAAAATCCCCTTGTACTGAGAATGGATAAAAATCATAACCTATTTTCCTTCATAGCTCTAGAGATAAAGGAAGCGAGCATGACTTTCCTGAGGGCAAGTGATGTGGTTTATCAGCTCTTTAGAGACGTGACGATCAATAATATTACTCTGTAGCTAAATATGGTCTTAGTGTCTGTAATGAGTGTTTTTCAGTACTGATACCATCCGTTTAATTTCCAATTTTCTCAGCACTTTTGACTTCACAGCCATCCTAGATTTAATTACTGTTTCTTGTGGAAATAGACTGATTCAGTTGGAGCACATACTGGTGATTCATGGTAGACAAATAGACCTGTTCTGCTACTATAAACTTTATGTAAAAATTTTAGCGGGATGACTAAAAATACTTCTGAGGGTATGTGCACACACACTAATTACGTCCGTAATTGACGGACGTATTTCGGCCGCAAGTCCCGGACCGAACTCAGTGCAGGGAGCCGGGCTCCTAGCATCATAGTTATGTACGATGCTAGGAGTCCCTGCCTCGCTGCAGGACAACTGTCCCGTACTGTAATCATGTTTTCAGTACGGGACAGTAGTTCCACGGAGAGGCAGGGACTCCTAGCATCGTACATAACTATGATGCTAGGAGCCCGGCTCCCTGCACTGTGTTCGGTCCGGGACTTGCGGCCAAAATACGTCCGTCAATTACGGACGTATTTAGTGTGTGTGCACATACCCTTAGAGAAACACTAGTGTCTCCGCAACAGAAAGTAACTTTTCCAAATTAAAAATTAGCATATACGGCTGGAGATGGACCCATCTCTCTTCACCAGTCAGTTTGGTCACGTCAATTTTGGACTAAGCAATTTAGTTTTAAATCCATTAAAGGTGTTATCCCGTTTGGACAATACCTTTTCTAAATGAGGTTTTGCTGTCAATCATCTGATTGCCATGTGTCTGGCAGCTGAAACCCCCAAAGATCGTCTGTAATCGCTGAGGAAAGTAGGGGGCAGCTGCACATTATCCCTGCAGCAGCCACTGCAGGGAAGATGTGGTATTACATGATGCCCATTCAAATGGTAATATATGGTCATTCCTAGTCTTTTAATGGGAACCACTCATAGCATATATTTGGGGATCCTGAGCAGACGGATAATCCCAAAGTCAAAGGTTACACAAGGACTATTAAATTCTCTTGAGTTGAAATGTACCATGGTACCTGAAAACCTGTATAAAAACCTGATGTGGGATAGAGCAGGCTGTGGTGAAAAGAAAAAAAGTAGCTTAACCTAAAAACAATGTAGCGTCCACATTGTGTAAATTGAAATTATAGAATTTCAGATGTCCCCACTGTTTTATTATATTTCTAAATATCTGTTGGATACAGTGATTTGTATGAAAAATCATGCAGCAGAAATAAATATGCAGTGTAAAGTCCTTTTAAGGGAACACGAAGCCTTAAATAAAAAGCTGCAAAAAGGAAATCCTATAAAAGAGCTGCAAATATCATATACACAAATGGAGATTTGTAGAGAGAATCTAGTGACCATAGGGAGGCATGGACTTGGGGTTTGCAATCCTATTGTAGGATCGAACAGTCAACCACTTCTTAGCCTTGAATAGCTGATAACTGGGAACAACAGACTGTATTCTGTATTCAATTGCATAGCAAATGGAGCGAAGCTAGACTTTACATTGGTTGTCACTTTAGTTTACAGCTACAATTTGAATTCTATACAATTAAGGTTTTGTATTGGTCACATTTTTTTTTTTTTCCCCCAGTATTAAAGAAATCTGTAAATATTTTATTACCGATCAAAATTGTTAGTGTTTGACAACTGCTACATAAAACAGTCCAGAAGCCACTGAAAACTCACAGAATGATATTTACAAGCACAAGGTCGTATTGAGGAACACAAGTTGTGAATTACACATCTGTCAAACCGACTGTACCGTCACATTTTATTCCTCGTGGCGGTGCGCTGTGTCCAGTGCTGAAATATAGCCGCACTCCAGAAGAAATTTTAGAGCATTCAGATTCCATATAAATCTTTTACGGTACTCATTAAACAGAAATTTAGAAATGTAATTTCTAAAACATATGAAACAAAATACCAAGTGACAAGGGGTGATATCCTTTAAGATGGTATGAGCAAATGTATGTACCTTTTTGTACAATGTGTAAGTACATAGCATATGTACCCTGGTCGCCACAGGGAATTCCGGCCCCAAAAAAACGCACCAAATTGTGGTTCAGTTTTTCACCTGGAATGTCCGCTGCGGAAATCCTGCAATGAAAAAAAAAATGGATATACTTGTCATGGTGAAGTGTCCCTCCGACGTCCTGACGTTCTGCAGCCCTGAGATGGCGTTTCATCCCATGTGATTGCTGCAGCCTGTAATTGGCTGCAGCAGTCACATGGGATGAAACGTCATCCCCGGAGGCCAGCCTGGACGAAGAAGCACAGAATTCTGGTCACGTATAAGATTTATTTTCCTGAGTTGGTATTTTTGCGACAGAATCGAGCTGTTCAGCCGCATAAAACGCAACATCTGCTATTTGTTGCAAGTTTTACCTCTCCATTGAATTCAATGGGGAAAGCCTGCAACAAAAAAGCAGCAAAGCGTAAATACAGTTGTCATGCTGCGGCTTAAGAAAATGCACCGCAGGACAATTTCTGAGTTTGCATTTTTTCCACTTATCATTTACGCAGCGTTTGGATAAGATTTAAATAAATCCCATGCGCTCTGCTACTGTATTACTGTATTACTCTTCATCTCAAACACCATACTGCTGACCGGGCCATAGCCCACGCACTGAACCCCGAATGGCAGGAACAGCCTTTTATCACTTCAGCACCGGCCAATGCCCCTATGCTGATTGCATCCTCACGCCGTTGTTAACACAGAAAATATACTAAAAGATGGCGTCTGGGCCGTTTCTCCCGGCGCTGCTTCACAAAGGATAAAGTGAACCACCATTGCCTGATTCACAAAATACATTCGAAAATAAAGTAATCACAAATATACACGTGTATATTATAGCAAGAATCCCTTTACAGCACGTGAACCTGTAGTGAATAATAAGGTAAAAATGTACAATTCTTTATATTTAAAGGAACAGCAGCATCTCCACTAAGAAGGGCTGCTCCACGCTCTTACATACCTACTATATATTCCATCCCAGAATAGTTTGACCACATTAAACTAATCCAACCAAATTAAGCTATACATCATCAGCACTCCCAGTTCTGTATTTGTCTGCAATGTGCAGAACATGCTAATAACGTAATTTCCATGACTTATTTGTAATGGCTGCTATTGCATTTACATTTGCATATGGTGCGCTCAGTTTGTTACCTTGCGTGTAATTGATGCTCTAGTGATTTAGGCCAATGAGCGAAAACGCTTTAGCTCTTGGCATGTGGATGTCCTTAAATAATTTCCATACATTCTATTAAATAGGAGCAGAAATCTGATTGACATTAAGTTTCTTTAAGCCAATTACAAGTTTAAGAGCATTATACTGAGATATTCATTAGCAAAATCATATTTTACAGGCTTATTATGACTGCGTTAAACAATGGTACAGACAGGTCTGTTTTTTTCTTTGCTTGCTTCAAAGTGAACTGTCACATCAATTTTCCTGATGGTTTAAAGGGACCCTACCAAGGTGAAGAGTTCGGAGAATATACCGCCATATAACATCACATGCTACCATACAGCCAATAATATACCATCAAATATAATCTCAAATGTCACCACATAGCCAGTATGCCTCCATATATTCTAACATATTACCATATAGTCAGTATACTGCCATATAACGCCACATATCACCACATAGCCAGTATTCTGCCATATAACTCCACATATCACCATATAGTTCGTATACTGCCACATAACCTCAAATATCACCACATTGCCAGTATGCCTCCATATAACCTCAAATATCAAAACATTGCCAGTATGCCTCCATATAGCCTCATAAATAACCATATAGCCAGTATACTGCCAAATAACCTTCTCTTACCACCACATAGCCAGTATTCCTCCATATAACCTCACATATCACCATATAGCCAGTATGCCTCCATATAACCTCACATATCACCATATAGCGAGTATACTGCCATATAACTTCAAATATCACCACATAGCCAGTATACTGCCATATAACCTCAAATATCACCACATAGCCAGTATACTGCCATATAACCTCAAATATCACCACTTAGCCAGTATGCCTCCATATAACCTCACATATCACCATGTAGCGAGTATACTGCCATATAACTTCAAATATCACCACATAGCCAGTATACTGCCATATAACCTCAAATATCACCACTTAGCCAGTATGCCTCCATATAACCTCACATATCACCACATAGCCAGTATGCCTCCATATAGCCCCACATATCACCTGTTCGAAAACATCCGTCCCTTTAAGATTGCCATGACTACTAGTCTAGCTTCTGGGCAGCTCTGGTTTTAGTTGCAGAGCCTATCTCACTTCTCTGTCTTTTTTTAGATTGAAGGGTGGAGTATTTAAATCTGGTTTGGTTCTGTCTTCTTTGCTTGTGATTCTCCTTGTTTGCATGTGTTTGATCAAGCTTTTGATTATACCCTGTACCTATTTGGACTTTTGGAACTGGACCTCGGCTTGTCTCTGGATTTACCCCATGGCTTACTGATTTGGACATTCTGCTCCCGACTGGTTTTGACCTCGGCAATTCCTAATATCCTCGAGCTTTGTGATTTGGGCTTTCTGTTTTTCCTCTGGCTGTCTTGTTATCTGTTCTGGTATTGCCTAAATTGCACCTCTTATCCAACACTGAATTCTGTTAAAGCAACATGGGTTCTATGCAGCCAAATCCAACCTGCCTTGCGGAGGGCTCTGGTGAAGACCATGGAGTAGCCTTAGAGTCTGCTGATCAGAGTGGTGACGAATTTGAGGTAGCGGATTTACGTGCACGCTTGTTCCAGACAGTTTCCAGCTGCCTTTAGGGAATCGCTCACATAGCAATTCCATCGACTTTCTCTCTGGGAATTGCTCAACTAGTGATTCCATAAACTGACTATATAGCCAGTATATTGCCATATAACCTGAAATGTCACCATATAGCCTTTATACAGCCATATAACCTCACACATCACCATATGGGTTATATGGAGGTATACTGGCTAACATACTACCATATAATCAGCATTACTACATACAACATCATATACCTCCATACATACTCACACAGTATGGTTTAGTAAATGTACCTCAGGAATATATCTGCACAAAGTAATAAACCACAGCATGTACATTATTGCAGCGGATTCTATGCTGAAAAGCCGTGGATTATCTCCATTGAGTTACAAAGGGGCTATTCTGTGTGAAGATCCGCTAGCCAATTAGTGGACGAAATCAAAGTTTTCAACGTGTTTGCCTATGCTATGTGAACATACCCTAAATATGTTTCCATGTTACTTCACCATCACAAGTTAAAAAATTGCAGTGAATATGAACAATTCGTATTTTATACAATGAAAAGGGAATTATTTTTTGTGAGATTACCTCATTTCTAATAACCAGTATACCTTCAGATAATCTCACATCACCGTACATCCTGTATACTACCACGTAGCCTTACATAACACCAAATGTACATACCACGTAAGTAACCCTGTATAACGCCATACAGCCATGTTGGCGATTGGTACTTGTGTGGTCGGTCGTAAACTTAAAGGAGTTTTCCAGCCACTAAAAATCGATGGCCCATCCTCAGGACAGGCTATCAATAGCTGATGGGTCGGGGTCCTACTTTTTGGGTCCCCTGTCAATCAGCTGTTTTGAAGGGGCCGCAGCCCTCGTACGTGTGCCTCTTCCCCGTCATTTCTTTTTCTTTACTGTGAATAATCGACATACATTTAGCGGCAATTCACAGGTATTGCAGCCTTGTGCCATTGAAGTGAATAGAGAAAAGGTTACAATACCTGTGAATCGCTGCTAAATTTGTGTCGATTATTCACACTAAGCAAGAAGAAATGAGGGGGAAGCAGCGCTCATATGAGGGCTGCGGCTCCTTCAATGCTGCTGATCGGCGGAGGGACCGAAAGTTGGACCCCCGACCCATCAGCTATTGATGGCCTATCCAGAGGATGAGCCATCAATTTTTTAGTTCCTGGAAAACCCCTTTAATGCTTGTGGCATTCTGATCGGTGTTATATTATTTTTCACATTATAATCAGGATTGCTCCAGCCTTTAAAATATGAAACGTGAAATTCTGTCTTTTATCTGTATTACATTTAGAATCGTCTCATTTCTCAGTCTAAAGCTGGCCATTCACATGAGATCACGCTCGGCCTTGAAAGGGGGCCGATAGCTATGTCGTGTACGACACAACTCTTACCCCAAAGTCTTCTATCATCGCATGTAAAGCGCCATGTTTGTGTGTAAAAGGCAGACCTGTGGAAGCAGGCGGAACTACAGTATGTAAAAAGACAAACGCACCTCATCTTTGTTCATTTTACTACACCCACACTGCAATATGAAAGGTTGTGTTTTTCCATGAGTGATCTCTTGACAAACACTGTATCAAATATAACATGACATTCTGGGGCCCTGAAGTGTAACAAGGTCTTCAATTCTTTTACACTTGGATACAATTTGAATACAATGTGACAGGTCTTACCTTTTACTGCTTCAGAAAATGTCCATAGTGTCACTTTGCAAAATTGACATTTGTAGTGTAAAATTGGCATTGTCAGAGACGGAAGAAGGAAGCTCACTTGTTGGGGAAAGCAACAGCGACGGTGGGACAGAACATGGGCCCCCTTTACAGTAAGAAGAAATGACTTACTGGGTATTCCTATAGGTACGATAGTAGAGGTTAGGGAAATTACCTAAATGACTGGAATCAAATGAACAATTATTGCACTGACTTTTTGTCACTTTGTTAATACTGAAGATTTTCAGTACTTGTTCGAGAAGGGTAGCAAGCAAAAGATTTGGCACTCCCCATAGGCATTAGATGGTTAAATGTGTCTGGTAACCATAATTTAGTGTTCATGCAATAGATCAGGGCTGCACAACCTGTGGCACGGTCGGCGCATGCAGGCCGCAAAGCCGTTCTGTCCGGCTCCCAGCATCACTCTGTGGCTGGCACTGGTATGGCGCACTGTGTGGCTGTTACTGTTATAGGGGGCATAAACTGTGACTGTTATGCCTACCACAGGCCTCAGGGGGCAATGCATGTCTGGTATTCTCTTTTGAGTCCCCTTTTAATCCTTGTGTCATTTACTGCTGCCTCAGACCCTGCAGTGCGCCAGTTTTACACAGTGAACCTTTGAATGGGTATTCCAACCTAAATAATTATGCCATATCCCCTGATCGACACTCCAGAGAGAATAAGATGAGGTGGAGATGTGGCCACGCATGCATTCTGTTCTCTGCTTTGTAGATCATGGGAGTTGCAAAATGCCCGCAAAAGTGGAACCCCACCTGCCAGACATTTATGGCGTATACTGTCAATATGCCATAACGGTCACAGATGGGGAGACCTCTTTAAGTTTTATTGCGGCCCCTGGAAATGATACAATCTGACAATGAGACCCTCGGACCAGAAAAGTTGTGCACCCCGGCATTCGATGGTTACCCAGAACTTACTGAATCTTCCCTACAGCGGTCAGAAGAAAGTTGATGCATGGCACTGCCAATTTCCATTGACTTCTATTGGGTGTGATTCTCATATTGCAGTCAGCTGCATCTTGGTGCAAAAGCTGCAGAGTTTTTCTAATTAAAGCAAACCTTCAGTCTCAGGACAAAATTCGAAATGTGATGGGGTATATGGAGTAACATTACCTGGTTCCCCTCCAGTTGTGTCCTCTGCCGTGGATCCGCCTTTTTAGGATCCCCTTTGTGTTGTCTCAAAAAGGCCACAACACTTCTCCGTCTGAGTCTAAGACACTCCCTCTGTTCACGAATTGGACAAAACTGTTCACGTGAGCAGCTCCGGCCAATACAAGAACAGTGGGAGTGTATCGGACTCGTAGTGTAAGAAGTGATGAAGTCATTTTGGGACAGAACCGAGTCGATCCTAGAACGACAAATCCACGGCAGAGGGGCACAACTGGAGGGCACCAAGTAATATTACATCATATACATCATCATATTGAAAATGTTGTCCCGGGACCGCAGGGTCACTTTAAGAGGCAAAATATGCTGCAGTTGCCCCAATGTAAGTGGCACTATTTTACCTATTTCAGAGCACATCAGGTGCAGTGTATGCTCTTATACAATTTTGGATAATTTCCTAAAACCGCACAATTTTCGGTAATATTTTGTCTGTAAATTTAACAACTGTTTTTTTTTGTTTTTCTTTTTTGGGATAATTTTCCTCTCTACCCTTTTATACTAATGTACCCTACAGTATTATTTTGCTGCAATTACACTACTTTCCAAAAGGCTGTTTCCTGCTCTCCCTATAATTTTTGGTGATTTGTCATTTTTCTAAAAACGTTAAGCTGGATTTGAACATGGAAATGTATTTCCTTTTCTGAAAGCAGACAAATTACCCTGAGACCTTTTACTGATAACCTGTATTTTTATATTTTTTAAGTTTTTTGAATATTAAATTCCGAATAATAATGATAGATGACGTTAAAAAGTGAGAAAGAAATCGCACACATTTCCGCTACTAAGGGAAAGGTTGTCTGAAATGAAAGGCTTATTTTACAGTTTTGTCTGTTACCAAGTTGGTTTCAAATCTTGGTCTTCAAATGAATACAAGAAATCCTTCAAACTTAAGATTTATTTTTTTCTTTACGACTAAACAATCTGTGTAAAATGATAGAAGCTTGGTGGGGTTTTCAGCCATTTTGGCTGACTACTGATCTCCATTAAGAAATTTTTGTTGTCCTTTCTGCAACTTTTTCTCCCGTCTTCCCCGCTTTGCTTTTTCAGTCAAAATAGGTCCAAAATTCTGTACTGGTTACTTTCGTACTACAGTGAAGCCTCTCTAGAAGACGACCACTTTGAGAAGACCACCTCCCTAATCCAGATCAGATTTCTGGAGACAGATTTTCAGTTCCACCAAATACCCGTGTATAGTCGCCATCTTCTTTGAAAAGACCACCCCCTTAGAAGACAATATTTCAATGCAATTTTGGGTGGTCGTCTCAAAAAGGATTCACTGTATTTTGTTGAAGCGCTCAGAGCTCCATTTCACTGACCATTGCTGTTGACTATAGGTCCCATTACACGGGCCAATAATTGGCCGAACGAGCGTACTTCTGATTATTGGCCGCGTCAAGAGTGGCAGCAATCAGCCGACAAATGAGCAAACGCTCGTCTGCTGATCACATCTTTTAAGAAGTCTGCGAAATCCTCACTGTCAGCAGTACGTCTCCTATTGTAAACAGGGAATGTGCTGCCGACAAGGATGCAAACTGACGGGGATTGACTGATCTTAGTAATGATTGTTCATCCTCATACAGTAAAGCATTGTTGATCCATGCTGGCTCTGGGCAGAAATCTGCCTATATAAATTCAGACAATACTAGGCGGATTAGCTGCGGATTTTCCGCAGCAAATTTAATTGTGGAAACAAATGCATTCTATTACAGTAGCAGCAAAGTGTATGAGATTTCAACAAATCTCATACACACTGTGGAAAAAATATTCCCAAAAAAAGTGTGGAAATTGATCTCAATCTGCAGCATGTAAATTTCTCTTGGGAAAACGCTGCAGAATTTCCGCACAGAAAATCCGGCTGATGTGTCTTCGTGGTCTCTCAAACGCAGGATCCACCTGTAATCTATCACATCTAAGTTCATAACTTAGATGTGATAGATTACAAGGTGGATCCTGCGTGTCAGAGACCGGTAAGGGTATGTTCACACGGCAGTGTCCGTAACGGCCGAAATGACGGGGCTGTTTCCAGGAGAAAACAGCTCCGTCATTTCAGCCGTAACGGCATGTGCAGGCGCTTGAACGCCGCGTCCATTACGGACGTAACTGGAGCTGGTTTTCCATGGAGTCCATGGAAAACGGCTCCATTTACATCTGAAGAAGTGACATGACACTTCTTTTGCACGGCCGTCTATGTACGTCTTTTGACAGCGACGCATTTTCGGACGTAATTCGAGGCGTGAAACGCCCAAATTACATCCGTAATTAAGCCGTATGAACATACCCTAATAGCGAACGATACAGCTGCTCTGTATAGAGAATACAGAGCAGCTCTATCTATAAAGGTTTACATATACTTATGTATTACACCTTATGATAAGTGGCGCAGTTATGTCAGAGAATATGACATATGTAAGATGCCTTGCACCAATTATTCTATCAAGTCCCACAAGCTCAATCACATTTTCCACACGTATGAAAAGTTGTCGGACACGATCATTCTCGGCACACGCTGGTACTATTGTTACAGATATTTGACAATACCCACAAAAGCAAATATATGTAGGGTTGATGTATTTATATGTGGGAAAAATATTTTCCGCTTCCACCTTGCCATCACATTTACTTGTATGTGTTTTGAACCTGGCACATGGTTACAGATGTGTCTCCGTGGACCATGTGTGTGTAATGTTACATCATCTGGTGCCTGTCACAGCTGTGCGCTAGGAGAGGCGCTTGTTAATTAACACTATATACCCCTCTGCGGTCAGCACAAAGGCACATGCTGAGTCTCCGATCTCTTGGGTAACTTTTTTTTCTTTGTCTGCCATCATCTTTAGTGCACTTTTCATACCTACACTGACTGCTTCCCCCATCCTGGTCACATGAGATCTCCCATATCCAGGAGCGCTGCAACCTTTAAGGGGGTGATCATGATTGCTTTCCAGCAATGCTGGTCTTGCAGAATTGAAATGGAAATTTTGCCTTGAAGGATTGATGCTAATTTATTTCCGTGGCTTGTGGTATGTCCTCTAGCATCCTTTAAACCTTGTCTCGACCCCATCTGAAGTTGTTGGGCTTGGGATTCTTTTTCACTCCTGCTATTTCTTTGTTTTTCTGCAATAAATACAAAATAGAGATTAATGCAAGAAGAAAAAAAGAGTGCGTGGAAATCTGCTTTACAATGGACTATCCCTGTATGTCTTTATATATTTTTTCAAAACGTAGGCGCTGCCATATTAGAGTCGCACACAACCTATACGGCATAAGTAAACCATAGGAGGTAAAAGGGCTGCACCCCAAAGTCTCCTATAACTCAGAGAAGAGGACTATTTCTTCTCCCCTGAGACCGAGACCAAAAAATCACAATGGAGAATACACTCTCCCCTCTGATATTCAGTGGTGTAATAATTCTTCTAGACATAGCGGATCTGCGGAGCGGATTCTGGTGAATGGGGTTTTCAAAATGTTCAAATCCGCAGCATGTTAATTATGTTGCAGATTCTTCATGGATTTTCACAGCTAATTTCACCCTTCAAAGTATCGGGTGAATCTGCGGCACAATCCGCATGCAACACATAGTTACATAGTTCGTACGGTTGAAAAAAGACACATGTCCATGAAGTTCAACCAAGGGATGGGAAAAGGGAAGTATCTGTATTTTGCTTCGTTATCGCACCAAATATTTTGTCTAGGAGGGGATAAGATTCAACTCCAATCTCCACTTTTCACCAAAGAGGGTTCCCCTATTATTATACGTTTTTTTTACATGATCAAGCAGCACTGTCCAACAGAAAACAAGATTGCTGTTTATATTGCAGCTAGGAAGTCCGATCCATATAAAGCAGTATGGTCCCTATTGACCTCCGTCTTAGATTGTATATGGGTTGTAACACCTAGAATTGGCTTCACGCCGCTGAGATTGTAACACGATAGCATCTGGGGAAATGGGGTACTGAAGTTCTGTAACAAACAAACTAAAATTTGCTTGAATATATTTCATCTTAAAAGTGTTGTCCAGTTTAGAAAAGCCTTTGTCATATATACTTCTAGGGAATGCTGAGTAAATACAGGGGGTCCTCTGTTCAGGATCCTCATCTCTTGGCCAGAGTGGAGAGCTAGTTACAAAGAGCGTCTCTCTCTGTCTCTGGAGAAGCTGTCCTGTCCTGCATTACACAGACAACTCATTGATCTGATTAAGCACACTGCAATGCTTGCTTTCCCCTGTGGTGGCGCTGCAGGGAAATTGAACACTTACTACCAGGTTTCCCCACAGATTACAACTGATCGCTGGGGACCCAGCAAGGAGACCCTTTGTGATGAACTTATTGTCAAGGGACCCCTTTAACCAGTAAGGATTGACCAAAGTGGAGAACCCCTTTAATGAAGTTGTAAATAAGCATAGATCCTTTTTTTTTACTAGACCAGCTTACAAGCTGTGGAACCTGACCACAGAGGTTTTATTTTTATGTGCAATATAGATCTTGTAATGAGAATTGGAAGCATTAACCAATACATTTCATTCCTGAGGTAAAAAACCCACGGCCAGTAAACCGTACAACTGATGTCACGTCATATAATCACGTGGTTGATCACATGACCACATGATGTCTGATGGACCACCTGGACCCACAGACAGGGACAGCGGGCATCTTTTATACATGAAGTATAATAGTAAGTGCCTCCTGTTTCATTATAATATTCATATTGCCTGTTAAAAAAATAAAAAATACTTTTGGAAAACTATTTAGGGAGAGATAAGAACAACAATGCTCAATTCCCACATAACCGTACGTCCTAGTAGCTGTAGTTAAGATATATTGCATGTCAGTCGTTTTCTGTACTGCGCTATTGATTGTTAGATTTGTTAAATGCCCAGCACAGTAGAGCAATGTGAATTTTTCACCGCCCTTCCTTACACGTTTCTAGAATGTTAGAAATCTCAGAAACAGCTCGACTGATGCCACCCACATGAAATATTTCCTGTAGTCCAGAGTAAAGAACATATTGTACTAAATGACACATCCCTGAGATTCACAAATGGCAGGCACAGAAGAAATAACTCTTTCAGGAAAGCTTGCCGGAACTATTAATGCGCCTTCCAGCAATTACAGGGCTGGTATACAGAATGTTGTTGGAAAACAATCCATAGGGGTTTTCTTATGCAGAGCTAAACAATATATATAATTCCCTCATTGTATCAAATAATAGGAAACTTTTGGCTGCAATTCTCGCTCCTGGTGTGACCAGTTATTACGTAAGGTGACCCTCCAGTCCCCACAAAAAATAAACTAGAGATACTAGAATGATTTTGAACTTACCTAGTGTCCATCCTGTTGGTTCTTCTCTCTCCATTGCCTTGTTCTCGGTCCCCGTTGTCTTCTATCCAACATGGCTGCCGCTGTCTCAGACTTGCACAGGGAGCGTAGTCTGCATGTCGGCAGCCATGTTGGATAATAGACAACGGGGACCGAGAATGAGGCAACGGAGAGAGAAGAGCCAACGGGATAGACGCTAGGTAAATTAAAAAATCATTCTCTTATCGCTAGTTTTTTTTAATTTTTTTTATGGGGACTGGAGGGTCACTCTAACTTTGTTACTTTTAATAGATCCAGTAATAATTTAAAAATTCTGTTCTGTGTTTTACTCAAGTTCTCTTAAATTTTACATTTAGGCTAGGGCCACATGGCGAATTTGGAAGTGACTCGTGGGTTGCGAAATCCAAACCTACTGGATTTCTTTCATTTGACTTTACTTACTTGCGGTGCACACAGCGGCAAACAGCGATCTTTGGCCGTGCGAACTGTGTCACGGCCAATGTCGCTGTGTAGCCCTAGCCTTATTTCTGTGACAGCCATGTGCCCTAATAGAGCGTATGGACTGTCTTTATGACACAACCACTTTAAATGGTTATGGCAAGCTCCCTGTAGATTATATCACAAACGCTCCCAAAGTTCCAGACTGTTTGAGCCTTGTCCCGCTGACTACTTCTAGCAAGGAAATGTCATGTGACCCATCTCATCTCTGAAATAGTCACCCGTAGGAAAACCATGTGGTAAGCTGCTTTCCGGCTCCTTATTGGTCCTTTCAGTGGCCATTTAATTGGTGCTATTGTGCCCTCTTATTCAGTGATATGAGGGCATCCTTAAAGTGAAAATCCACCCTTTGAGAAACATTATTTTGTAATCTAAATAGGTCCGAAATTTTGTGCCAAATAATTTTTTGATAATGCATCTTTAGTGGTCGGAGCTGATACACACCTCAAAAATTTCCTGCATAGCCATAGAGATGATAAAATTCTGCCTTCAGTCCGCCACTGGGAAGAGCTTACTCCATACTGCTTTATTACGGAGTTCAATGTATAACCAGTATTCGATAAGCTCCCCCTAGTGGTGGCGGTAGCCAGAAAAACTGTTATCAAAATCAGCACAGAATATTGGACCTAAATCCCCGTGGTAAAAAAAGTAGACGATTACTTTTTATATTGCAGAGGTCTGTTCCATTTCCTTTTTCTAGTCCCGTCTTTTGTTAATAAAGCCCAACCATTAAACATATATTTTGAGTTTCAGTATTCCATCGTGTTTGAGATCTTTACCTGCTTTCAGTAATTGGAAACATGATTTACATTCCAAGGCTGTTACCTGGACCTAGTCCTGCTCACACAACTGCAGCAGAAATCTCACTCCTGTCCTGGACTAGGCTGATAGCTCTTTTATGGACTGATACATTGTATAAAACGGCAGCTGTGTCACACTTTGTCCAGTCAGTTTTCAACTTCTAAATGTAAACAATGGAAGTTTCCATTCACTGACCGCAATCTGAGATTACAAGATTTGTAAGGAATTAAAACGCAAAGTATTTTTTGAATCTGCATAGTTTTTTCATTGAAACAACAATTCAACAAAACAACCCCTTTCATTTGTGTCACTACTTGGTCATATTATTAAATCTGCCCCATTGTTCTGCTTCATCCGTTCCTCTCAGAGATGTAACTCTCCAGGGCCCCAGTGCAAAATCTGGAGCGGGACCCCCTAACTATCGTGTCATTTGTAGTATCTGTCTCCCCACACGGGGCAGAGGGACCTTTTGGACACCCTCAGGCCCCATGTCTTGATTCTGACTGCTACCACTGCGCCCCCTATAGTCACACCCCTGGTTCTACTGAAGTATTTAGAACTAGAGACTTTTTAGATTTTCGTTCATGGATTTGATCAGGTTTCATCCTCTCTTGCTGAATTTATTTGTGCGACTTTGTCAATAATGGCCAAACTACCTGCAGATTTGATGGTTTATCAGGTATATCTGCTGCGGCATCTCTAGGCCTCACACCCAGTAGTTGTATTTTTTATTTTTTTTTGTCTTGCGTCTACCCAGTAGCTTATACAGCTCTTCTGTTCACTTACAATATCAAAAGCCGTCCATAGTGACCCATATTTTATTGTGCTGAGGCGGAGATAATCTGTCCCTCCACTGGAAGGAATGATCCCTGTTCGCCAATTCTGCCTACGTATGTGCTATATAATGTACAGGGAATACTAATCGACCAATTATTATCCAGTTAACGCTTATCACCCCTAATGCCACCAATGTGCCACGCTTTTAAGATGCAATGCCGATAAAAAAAAAAAGTATCGGCAGATACTTCCGAAAACTGTGGGAAATGCAGACAAAAATGTATGTCCATGGCGAGCTGTAGGTTTGACCAACGTGACGCACGTTGCGATGTCAGATCCTAATGACATACGTTCCTATAGCAGCCCATAGCCGATGCTTTGCGTTATCCTGGCTGGTCATGTTCCTGTTGGGTTCTTCTCCCATGCTTGTTTTACCCTGCTATGAACTGTGCAGAATTTCCATTGTGTTCAAACCAGCCTGACATGATAGCACATAATGGGTCACGGTGTATATTATATACTACACACCGCTCTACTCTCTTGATATATGCACTTGCTGTATTACAGTCCGTATACTCAGGATGCCTTGAACACACTAGCATGCAGCCTCCATAGGGATGGGGGAGGTAGGGATGGGTACAGTGCAGTGTAGACGAGGTACTCTCTGCATCTGTGATTCCTCCATTCTCCCGAGGCAATGTGCGCGCGCCTGATGAATAGCAGCAGAGTGGATTCCGGCTCTGCTACTGCTGCTCTGTATTATTTCACACGCTGTAGCTGGGAGCTTTTCCTTCCCATTCATTCCTGTTTTGGTTTTTGCAGAGTATTATTATTATTACTACAATATTTCTCCTATGCATAAGCTTTCATCTATTTTTCACGCTCTGCTTACGGTCATGGTCCATCCGGGGTCTGACCGAATCCTGAAGATTTACGGAGCTGCAGCAATAAACTGTGTCGGAGGTTCGTCTACATGATTATTCCATCAGTTTTTTTGGATGGTATATCAAGGATCCGTGGATGTCTGTCTGCACCGTCTTGCCTTTTCGTGCATGCTGCCTCTTTTTTCCTGGTTTACGCCAGGTGATCAGACGCCGGGAAGGTCCTTCCAGGCTACAGATTGAATTGCATGCCTAGCAGGAGACCGGACGTTTTGGAGAAACACTATTCATATGGTCGCCAGGAGTTGACAGCACTTAATAATTAGAATTAGTCCAGCTCGAGATTGTTCATCGCTGCCCAGGAGGAAATGTGCTAGAGGAAATCGAGGAGTCTGCCAGAGATAATAGCAGGATGATCTATTCCGATCACTGTCCATTCCATCCAGTGTCGCCAACCTTTTGCCACAGGTAAGAGTCGCAGGTCACGTGTGGTATTCCCGGCTGGTGATCGATTGGTTTGCAGCGAGTGATTCTGACTTTATGCATTATGTAGTACCTCCCTGCGTTCTGAGCTTTGACTCTGTGGACTTGAATGCAGATGTGATTTCTCAAAGAATTGCCGCGTTATATCTCTGTGTTTTGCATTAGGACATTTTGCCAAGGGCGGTGTTTTATAATTAGGAAATTTCATTGCCAGAAAACCACCAGCTGGGAAAATTGGCATGTATTTACATGGTGGCATTACTGCTGAAAATTGTTTATAGGAAAGGGTGTCCTCATTAAAGGACAGAAATATTACATGAAGAAAAAGTGGGGACATGAGTAGTACCTATTACTGCAGGTTCTTACTGTTGGTGCTCTTAAAGGGCCCTCACCCTAGAAGAAAAGCCTAGAAAACAGCAACAAGTATCACTCACACCTATGTTTATCAATATCTCTTGGGGTTCTCAAAACTGGGAAAATGCGGGAGAAAGTAGTGATCACGGGGACAGGTATTTTTCGAACCTTCTGGTTAGTACTATAATGGAGTAACACTACATCCCTCTTCTCCCTAGCCTGAAATGGCTGCTTACAGGGAGCAATAGAATATATTCAACTAACCTGCTAGTGTAAAGATGAAAGACTTGGTATCCCCTTAAATCTTTTCAGCACCAGAGGCTTAGTTATATGGGGTGCAGAGGTAGTAGTCTCTTGCCGGCCCTGTTCCCTAAAGTAGCCCAAAGGCACCTCTGCTACATAAGAAGACCTCAGTATTTTAAATGGCACATGGTAGGTGGGGGGGGTGGGGGCTTGGTTACCTATTTTGCATTGGGGTCCTGGAGCTTCAAGTTATGGATCTGTTAAACACAGTAGGTCACTTGTAGGGTCACACTATAGGCATCCATGACCGTCCCTGTATTTATGGGGACAGTCCCTGTATTTGGATCTTTTTGTTTTATCAGTCAATAACTGAACTTTAAAATGCTTTTCGATGTTTGATTTGTGACTTTTCGCACTGGATTATATCTTAAGATTTCTTACGACATTTAGAAGTGCACATATTTGCAGCACATACATTTCCGGGTTGTGATGCGTTTTGTTGGACAGTCCGCCTGGAATTGTGCAGATATATTGAATCATTTTGGTTTTCATGATTCTTAGATATTCAATCACAGATGATGTCATCGGTATCCGTCTTTGTCATTATGGTGCTTGTTAGCAAATGTTCACATGTTCAGGACATGATATGCAGCATAGATTATTAATGCAGAAATATTTTTAATAATTAGGGCTCAAGCCTAAGTCTGGGTTTAATGTAAATATCTGACCCATTTCACATAGATGTTTAAAGGGATTGTACAGGATTAGAAAAATATGATGGCTTTTTCCTAAAACAGCACCACATCTGTCCATGGGTTGTATCAAGTAATGCAGCTCAGCTCTATTGAAGGGAAAGTCGCTGAGCTACAATACCAGACACACCCCATGGACAGGGGTGGCGCTGTTTTTGGAAGAAAGCAGCCTTGTTTTTCTAACCCTGGACAACCCCTTTTAAAGGTTTGTCTGCATAGGGTAACCCCTGTCCATAGGGCATAGGGACATCATGAAGGGGGGTGCAAGTCGTTGCAAAGAATCGGTGCAGCCATTTGACTGGGGGCTGGGTAATACTACATTTCCAGGGGCTGGTAGCTACCATCCGCTAAATGCCAGGGGTTTCAGCATTCGGACCTCATGCATTTGCCTAATATCCAGGTTGGCTTGCTGGGCGACAGTCTTGGCGACCCTTTGATACACATTGATATTTTGCTAATATGGGTACAGAAATACAATTCCCGCTTATATCCAGCAATGAGGTTTCCCTTTCGATTTACTATTTACATGCTCAGTCAACAATAGTGCTTTGAAAAATTTCTAGAAATCAATGGATGTAATCATTATTACGGTTTACGTTGGGTTATTGGTTCAGTCTTGGGTTGGGATTGCTGCACAAATTGTTAAATGTTAGATCCAACCTAATAAAAGAAGCATTGCCAAGGAATGAGTCTAAAGGAAGCGCAAGAGGATTGAAATATTATTAATGCCTTTTGCTGAAATTACACTTATGTGCCTGAAGACAAAGCAATGTTGATGCCCCGTTTTCTGGTCGTCTTGGTCATCTTTGACACAGATCTCTTCTTGTGTACAAGTAATGTTCATCAGAGCACAGACCTGCATGCAAGCGTTACCAATCACAGGTTACTGATGTGTTCTGCTGCACGCCCTCTGCTGGCTGCTCACGATAGTGCAACCTTCTCCGCAGTGACATTGGCATAATATTAATATAAGTGCCACTTTCATATTCAACTCAATGCATTTTTAATAAGCCAGATCTTTTATATGTTCCGTCAACAGATGTTCACTGACATATTCTTCACAATATACTCTGTCGTCTTGTCTTAATATTTTCATCTCTCTCCTTTAAGCATTTGCCGTATTTGTTCTCTGCCTGACATTTTGCTATTTTATGTTCTACCATTTTGTTTAGCTTTGTGCTCAGTCTTTTCTTTTAGCCTTCATTTATTCAGCTTGTTTTTATGGTCGTATGTTGTGGGTGGGTTATCTATCATAAGAAAGCCTTGGTGTCTTGATCATAACTCACAGCCAAAGTTCTATATAATTCTAACATGAGTGTGGAATAAAGTAGAATAAACTACACTATTCTATACAGCGAGATCCTGCAAAAAAAAAAAGTCTATGGGTCAGATATACCAATGTATGGCAGACATCACAGACACAGACAGTTAAATGTTTACGTCATGAGCTTCTCAATGGTTTTTCATGACTTATACGAACTGATGCCATAATAGACTATGGGTGACAGATGCCTGTGACGGATGCCTAACAGTGGCAGTTGTTACCCTTAGGCTACCATGGCATCCGTTTAACGTATTAGTCGTTAAAAGGTTAGCTTTTACCAGCGTTTACATAAGACGTGAACAGAAATGTGATGTGCTTGGGGCCTACTGTGCATGGGGGCCCCAGTTTCCCTACCACATAAGAGAAAAGCATTGTGGGTTTTTCCATATCAAACATCTATGGCATATCCACAGGCAATGCCTTAATCTGGAGAACTGGGGTCCCCTAACCACCATTTGGCAAGCCAAGGTGGCCAACGGAGAAGATCACGTAGAGGTAGCTGGGCACAAGTGCTTGGCTGTTTCCAGAATTCATAGACTTTAATGGATAGAGCCATGCACATGCACTGCCACCTCTCCACTAAGTTTCCTCCTATAAACATTGCCACCAGCTGCCGAACCAGTTGTGGACCCACTTTGCTATGCAACCGGTTTAACTTTGGGCCACCTCTAAGAGCATTGTCTAAGAAGCCTCCCCTGTATTCACCCTTTAACCCTGATATGAGGATCCGGACTTTTCTGCAGGGAGACTACCAGGTTGCTACTTCCTGAAGGGATCCCTGTATGAATAGGAGCTGGCTCAATGGAACAGACCATGTTGAAATGCACTGAATGATAAGGCAATAGGACAGACCAGGTCCGACACAGGCAGGGACGTAACTAAGAAACACTGGGCTCCATAGCAAACTTTTAAATGGTTCCCCTCCCCTGGGTGCCACACACAGCCTGCCCTTGTAGATAAGTGCCCCCCCCCCCGTAAATAGTGCTATACAGCCCCCCTGTAGACCGTGCTATACAGCCCCCCCTGTAGACCGTGCTATACAGCCCCCCCTGTAGACCGTGCTATACAGCCCCCCCTGTAGACTGTGCTATACAGCCCCCCCTGTAGACGGTGCTATACAGCCCCCCCTGTAGACGGTGCTATACAGCCCCCCCTGTAGACCGTGCTATACAGCCCCCCCTGTAGACCATGCTGTACAGCCCCCCCTGTAGACCGTGCTATACAGCCCCCCTGTAGACCGTGCTATACAGCCCCCTGTAGACCGTGCTATACAGCCCCCCCTGTAGACCGTGCTATACAGCCCCCCCTGTAGACCGTGCTATACAGCCCCCCTGTAGACCGTGCTATACAGCCCCCCCTGTAGACCGTGCTATACAGCCCCCCCTGTAGACCGTGCTATACAGCCCCCCCTGTAGACCGTGCTATACAGCCCCCCCTGTAGACCGTGCTATACAGCGCCCCCTGTAGACCGTGCTATACAGCGCCCCCTGTAGACCGTGCTATACAGCGCCCCCTGTAGACCGTGCTATACAGCGCCCCCTGTAGACCGTGCTATACAGCCCCCCCTGTAGACCGTGCTATACAGCCCCCCCTGTAGACCGTGCTATACAGCCCCCCCTGTAGACCGTGCTATACAGCCCCCCCTGTAGACCGTGCTATACAGCCCCCCCTGTAGACCGTGCTATACAGCCCCCCCTGTAGACCGTGCTATACAGCCCCCCCTGTAGACCGTGCTATACAGCCCCCCCTGTAGACCGTGCTATACAGCCCCCCCTGTAGACCGTGCTATACAGCCCCCCCTGTAGACCGTGCTATACAGCTCCCCCTGTAGACCGTGCTATACAGCCCCCCCTGTAGACCGTGCTATACAGCCCCCCCTGTAGACCGTGCTATACAGCCCCCCCTGTAGACCGTGCTATACAGCCCCCCCTGTAGACCGTGCTATACAGCCCCCCTGTAGACCGTGCTATACAGCCCCCCCTGTAGACCGTGCTATACAGCCCCCCCTGTAGACCGTGCTGTACAGCCCCCCCTGTAGACCGTGCTGTACAGCCCCCCCTGTAGACCGTGCTGTACAGCCCCCCCTGTAGACCGTGCTGTACAGCCCCCCCTGTAGACCGTGCTATACAGCGCCCCCTGTAGACCGTGCTATACAGCGCCCCCTGTAGACCGTGCTATACTTTCAAGTATCACAAAGCGGGACAATCAATGCGGCGCGCAGTGGCAATTGTTTTTCTTTTAAGCCACTCTAATCCCACCCAATCCCTGCCCATAAACACCCAGTTCAGCCCACACAGCATCATGCTCCCATAGTGCCCCCGCACAATATAATGCCCACATAGCGGCCCCATACAGTATAATGCCCACACAGTTGCCCTCATGCAGTACAATGCCAAAACAAATTCTCCCATACAGCATAATGCCCCATAGCTGCCCCTACAGTGTAATGCTCCCCATAGCTGCCCCACACAGTATAATAATCTTCATAGCTTCCCCCACACAGTATAATAATCTTCATAGCTTCCCCGACACAGTATAATGCCATCCATAGCTGTCCCCACAGCATAATGCCCCCATACAGTATAATGCCCCATAGCTGTCCCCACAGTATAATGCGGCCCATACAGTATAATGCCCCTCATATAGTAAAATGCTCCCATAGCTGCCATTATATCAGTCCCCTTTCCCTACCCAGTATAGTGCCTAATAGAAAAATAATAACATAATTACGTGCCTATCTCCGTTCCCACGACGGATGGAGGATCCTTCTCCTCCTGTCTGTGCTGTAAGTGACTCGGAGCAGACAGGCGCAATGACATCACTACATCGCGCCTGCCTGTGCTGAGCCGCTGACGGCAGAGTGAATGCTGGAGCAAGAAGCTGTCAGCTCCTTGCTCCAGCATTCAGGAAGCGGGACCAGCACGGTCAGCGCTGTGTGGCCACGGGGGGGCCCGTTCGCAGTTGCGACCCCTAGAGCTACACCACTGTGTACAGTAGACTATGGCAGAGCAGGGAGATACCTCCCTGCTCTGTCATAGTGTTCAATAGCATCTGCGACCAACGGACGCAGACACTATTGAATGTGGCGTGGGGGGGACGGATGTTCCGGCTGGCGTGACGGGCCCTCACATGCCGTAGCCGGGCAAGCTGATTCCATGCTGGAACGTATTCGGGCAGAGGTTAAAAACAGGTACTTAGATGAGCGGAACACAAAAAAGGAGCCTTTGCAGGAACAAACAAACATTGTACCAAAGTTGCTCTGGCGTCAGGTGACCAGTGAGGCTGCTTTAAGTACATACTGGGCATCTGGAATTGGTTGGGGATGATTTTACCGGCCGACACTCGGGCTCGGGAACGACCCGGTCGTGTGAATCCCGCCTTAATCGCCATTTGAAACAAATTGTGTCATCCATATCCATACACAACATATATTTGCTTTACTACACATGAGTGTATACAGCTAAAGTTGGATAGGGGTTATATTTCCAGTTTGCGCTCTTCTAACAGACAACATAAAGCATTTAAAGCTTAGCACCATCAGTATTCTGATCCCGGCTGTCAAATCCAGTCATCCTTAATATCCGAGCGTTACTAGAGTGATAAGTGGAGAGGACGGTGTCTAGTTCCCTCTGAAACACTCGAACAGCATCACTGCACATTGTCATTTCAGAAGACTTGGCTGGTGCATTAAAAACATTTATTTTGGAAAATTTGAGTTTGGCATTTATATAAAAAAAAATGGTTCTAGGAAATGTTCTTAAAGCTGCAAATTGGGCTTTGTATAGTTTGGGAAAAGAAGCAGCACACAAGGGTCTAGCTGGGCGCAATGGCGATTTGCTCAATCATGTACGTGTTCTGATGCAGACATGATGGTGCATGATGATGTAGTTTACGTAGTCCTGTTCCCTCTCTGACTTGACTAGTGACCACGGACTCCTCAGCGTTGCGCCATCATGATAGATACTCGCCGCTATGTCTCCCTACACGTGATGCACGTTAAGTGCTCTCAGGTCATATATGCGCCCCTCAATCATTCATTCACTGCCTCATGAAGAAGCTGGTCAGCAAAACGAGCGTCGAGGACTTTAGTGCTTTGCTCCCTTAAATACTTGACATCATGTCTAAGGGTCTGTATTCACGTTACGCGTTGTGTGGCTGGTTTTATTAGTCTCCCCCTTGCCTGTTTTAATCATTATTCTCCTAAGATGGTGCTGTTCTTACATTTTTGGTTTGATACCATCACACTTGCTATAATTGCGTTGTATATGCGGTTATACTATATGTCATATCCGTCCAGTATTTTGTTACAATAAATAGATTTCTGTGGCCTACCCTTGTCATATGCACGAAGCCTTATATTAGTATTTCATGTTTTTTGGAGGCATCACGTTCTTTGCAGTGTTTAGGGTTGTGTCATTCTATGCCCTCTGTGCTCTCTCTCCTTCTGTCCTTTTTATATTGAATACTTGTCAATAATTTTTTATGTATAATAAACTTTGTTAATGACTTTTTCAAAAAGAAGTTTTATACTTGTCTCTTTTTTGCTTTTTTTGCTGGAAAATTAAAAAAGTTATGACCCACATAATGCAGTAATAAAAAACCTAAAGGTATTGCTGCATCCTCAAGGCCCAAAATAACTTTGTCCTGAAGGGGTTAAGGACCCCGCAATGCAAGGCAGCAATGCTAACCAATATGCACTGTGATATTGTAACTACTTACTATCAATAGCAGGAGATGTCACTTCTTCTGGTCATATTTGTGACATCATCAGGCCAAGCACAGGAGGTCATTGTAACCTCACTGCATGATGTCACAATGACTGTGACTCTATAAAAACTGGGGTTTAGGGTGAGGCAACTGTTCAGTCCAGAATATGAAGATGAACAGACACAAGATACTTCATGAGGATCTGACAGAGAATGATGGAATCTTCCGGTGTTTGTGAAGTCACTGCTCGGAATCCGGGACACTGGAAACCAGGAATTTCATGCACTAGGCCAGGGGTCTCAAACTCGGCCGGGTAAGTGGGCCGCATATAGAAAAAATGGGAAGTTGACGGGCCGCATTACTTTCAAATTTGATACAATACAAAATTATTGTTAATGAATTAGTTATTTGAACGACTATAACACTATATTACTAGAATAATAATACTACATTACTATAATAATAGCGCTAGGTTTAAAATTTGAGATATTTCTCCACGTGCTTATTTCAACAATCCAGCTTTCCAGTTTAAGTGTCGCTAAATGCAGTCCGGCGGCTCAGTTAGCACACGTCAAGATTGGGCAGCCCCTTTTTAGATAGTGCCGCAGTGCCCCCTGTGGATGCTGCCGCAGTGCCCTCTGTGGATGCTGCCGCAGTGCCCTCTGTGGATGCTGCCGCAGTGCCCTCTGTGGATGCTGCCGCAGTGCCCTCTGTGGATGCTGCCGCAGTGCCCTCTGTGGATGCTGCCGCAGTGCCCTCTGTGGATGCTGCCGCAGTGCCCTCTGTGGATGCTGCCGCAGTGCCCTCTGTGGATAATGCAACACACCCCTAGATAAGGCCACAGTGCGCTCTGTAGATAAGGCCACAGTGCCCTCTGTAGATAAGGCCACAGTGCCCTCTGTAGATAAGGCCACAGTGCCCTCTGTAGATAAGGCCACAGTGCCTTCTGTAGATAAGGCCACAGTGCCTTCTGTAGATAAGGCCACAGTGCCCTCTGTAGATAATGCAACACACCCCTAGATAATGCCAGTGTCCTCTTCAGATACTGTCACACACCCACTTGGAGATAACGCCACAGTGCCCTCTGTAGAGGCTGCCACAGTGCCCTCTGTAGAGGCTGCCACAGTGCCCTCTGTAGAGGCTGCCAATGTGCCCTCTGTAGAGGCTGCCAATGTGCCCTCTGTAGAGGCTGCCAAAGTGCCCTCTGTAGAGGCTACCCCAGTGCCCTCTGTAGAGGCTGCCCCAGTGCCCTCTGTAGAGGCTGCCCCAGTGCCCTCTGTAGAGGCTGCCCCAGTGATGTCAGGGGCTTGCCCAGAGCTGGAGTCCCAGGCAGAGTGCTAGTAGGCTCTTCCTGGGACTCCAGCTGTGCTCCTGACATCACTGGGACTCCTGCTCTGGGGAAGCCCCTGACATCATTGTCGATGTATGGACAGCGATGTCAGAGGCTTCCCCAGAGTCCCGGAGCAGAGCCGATAATAGCGCTCTGCCCGGGACTCCGCTCTGGGGAAGACCCTGACACACTGTCCATATATGGGCAGCGATGTCAGGGAATTCCACAGAGTCCCGGAGCAGAGCCGACACCAGCGCTCTGCTCGGGACTCCGGCTCTGGGGAAGCCCCAGACATCGCTGTTCATATGTGGACAGCGATGTCAGGGAATTCCACAGAGTCCCAGAGCAGAGCCGACACCAGCGCTCTGCTCGGGACTCCGGCCCTGGGGAAGCCCCAGACATCGCTGTTCATATGTGGACAGCGATCTCAGGGAATTCCAGAGTCTCGGAGCAGAGCCGATACTAGCGGCTCTGTGTCCCGCGGGCCGCAGATTACAGCCCCAGGGGCCGCATGCGGCCCGCCGGCCGCGTGCTTGAGACCCCTGCACTAGGCGCATGGCAGGAAAAAGAACAAAATAGGCACCAGGGCTGTGGCTTATACACACGGTAATAGGAGGTTCTGCTATTTACTTTAAGGTTTTGGAGCCAATAAGAAAACCGTAATGTGGAGCAAAATCTGCTGCCATTATATCACCAATCTCCTCCATATGTGTAAGGTATGTACATATTGTTTACGTTAATTTAATCTAAAAATTTGGGATATGGGGGTTGTTATACATTTAGGTTCACTAAGCAGTTTGTATTAGTTTTTTGCATAAGCAAACTACGACCTTATTTCATTGCATGGAGGAGATCTGGAATGGCGGCTGAGATTGATCAAAATCGTATGTAACGTGACCATTCTATTTATAATTCTATATTTGGTACCTCCTGATGTCATAACACACTGATTATACAGGTCAAGGTAAATATGTAGAATTAATGCGTTATGACTTCAGCAAGAGCCTTGTTTGATGTCCTCCTATAACTCCTCCATGTCACACATGTTAAGAGTGCTTAAAGAGACTCTGTCACCACATTATAAGTGCCCTATCTCCTACATAAGGTAACTACCACAGAAACTTTAACGAAGTGCAGGGATTGTGAATAGACATCCCGTGGAATGTCTATTCACTGTCTAAACACTTCAGTATCGTTAATGTGTTCGTATAAGACAGCACATAACCAGTGGCGGATTAAGTAGACCATGGGCCCTGGGCTGTTACCCAAACTTGGGCCCCCCTTCCTCACCGTAACTATTTTTAACACTACCTTTTTGGGCAAGCATTAACAGTGTTACGATTCCCCTTGTCACAGCGCGGTGTCCCTACATACTGACAGGATCACACTGTGCAGGGACACAACCTTCTGACAAGGGGAATTGTCTATCAGTCCTGGACCGCAGAAAGACTTTTTGTGAAATACAAGGATTTCCTATAATAAACATGTCAGGAGAGGTGACAGATTCTCTATAAATCTAGTGACTCACAGGTGACGACGTCTCAGATTCTAGTAGTTTTTTTCCTCTTTTCTTCTCCATCCGGTCCAGCGCTCATGACGACTTCTCCCGGCCATGACTCATTTCTGCAGAATTTGCCACTTAGACGTCTCCTCACTTTTCCAACATTTCCACACCTATAAACGAAAATAAAGTTATCATGGTGCCACATAGTGTACCCCTAAATATAATAGCACCAAACACTGCGCGCCTGAATATAATACCACACACTGTAAAACACCATACACACAGCCCCCTGTACATAGTGCCACACACAGCCCCTGTAGATATTACACACCCCCATAGATATCGCCATACACAGCCCCCTCTATATATCACACATCCCCCTCGTAGAGAGCGTTACACACAGCCCCCTATAGATAGTGCCATACAGCCCCCCTGTAGAGAGCGCCACACAGCCCTCCCCCTCTTGTAAATAGCACCAAAAAGCCCCCCCTATAAAGAGCGCCACACACATACCACGGTGGATAGCACTACACAGCCCCCCCTTGCCTCACAGCGCTCCCCCTTGTATATAGTGCCTCACAGCGCTCCCCCTTGTATATAGTGCCTCACAGCGCTCCCCCTTGTATAAAGTGCCTCACAGCGCTCCCCCTTGTATATAGTGCCTCACAGCGCTCCCCCTTGTATATAGTGCCTCACAGCGCTCCCCCTTGTATATAGTGCCTCACAGCGCTCACCCTTGTATATAGTGCCTCACAGCGCTCCCCCTTGTATATAGTGCCTCACAGCGCTCCCCCTTGTATATAGTGTCACACAGCGCTCCCCCTTGTATATAGTGCCACACAGAGCTCCCCCTTGTATATAGTGCCACACAGCGCTCCCCCTTGTATATAGTGCCACAAGGTTATGTACACATTTAAAAACTTTATATTATAATTATATATATATATATAGTATGTCTGTGTATCAGTGTGATTGATTGATTGATTTTATTAAAAAATATTTTTACTTTTTGAGATACGGCTGCTTTGTATCCTGTATCCGTCAGGTCAGCAGGACTGACAGGATCAGTGACACGCAGGATCCACCTCAAATCTATCACATCTAAGATTATAATTTAGCGCAGGGCCCGTTTCACTGATCCCGTCAGTCCTGCTGACCTGACGGATACAGGATACAAATCAGCTGTATCTCAAAAAGTGAAAATATTTTTTAATAAAACGTAATTACAAAGTTGCACCAAACACACATTTTTATTAAAAAAAAATAAAACCGACGTTATTTTTGCGACGTTTTTTCCGTAGACAATGCAGGTTTCGTTTTTTATCGTTTTTATGCACACATTTTTTGCCATTTTAGAATTTTTATTCATAAAGTTTGAAAATAATAGTAAAAAAAGAAGCTTTTTTACGTTTCAGCTATTTTTTTTTGGTAATAACATTGTTTTACCCTAAAATAGACCTTTTATCTGTGATCGTCATTGTCTACCGTAAATTTTAATATATTACATGTCTATATTAGGGTAATTGGGTCAGCGCTAGCGTTACAACAATGATTGGCGGGGGGGGGGAACGTTTTTTTTGGGGTGGGTATTTTATGTGTATTTATTATTATTTTTTTTTTTTGCACTTTACTATTTTTTATTACTATGTTCTGATCCTCAAAGGTCAAAAAAGACCTTTGGGGAACCTTATATCTACTTTCTCTTTGTTTTACACCATGTTTTTCCACTGTAACTGGAGCTGCACAGCAGCCCCAGTTACAGGGGAAATCAGCCCTCTCACAGTGACGATTGTCACTAATAGGGCTGTGCTGGGTCTAGTAAGACCCAGCAACAGTCTGCCACTAACGGCACCCGGCGATCATGTGACCTGTCACATGATCACCGGGAGGAATAGAGACAGCGCCGCTGCTGCTGTCTCTATTCCTGTACACAGCGTTCATTGAACGCTGTGTAAGAAGACATCGGAGAAGACAGAAGCAGCGAAAGCTGCTTCTGTCTTCTCCTCAGGGTCCCCGGCAGTCACTGACAGCCGGAGACCCGACATTCAGCTGCCCGATCGCGCGGGCAGCAAGTTAAAACCCGAGCCGTAGAAAGTCTATGGCTCGGGTTTTAAGCACCCGTCCCTGACCGCTGGCCGTAAAAATACAGCCAGCGGTCGGGAACCAGTTGGGCAGGAGGATAATCCTGTACTGACCTCAGCGCCGGTGACCGCCCGCCGGCTCTTCTCTTGCTGCTTTGGAGTAACAGAACAGCCGTCCGTCGCTGTTCTGTTACTCAATGGCGGCGGCCCGCACTGTCAGGGAGGCGTGTCCTACCCCTGGATCCCGGCGAATTCCCTGCTCCTCCCCATCTTCGGCCGTTAGCAGCGCTAGCGCGCTGAATAGATTTACGAGATAATGTGCGTTTCGGGCTGCCATGGGCCCCCTGGAAGCCTCGGGCCCCGGGCGGCCGCCCGAAACGCCCATATGATAATCCGCCACTGCACATAACGATCTAAAAGGATCCCTATGCGCTGTTTAAATGAATGGGGAGAAGTGCATGACGCTGATTGGTCACTCCCCTGTACAACGCCCACTTGGTCAATAGTAAAACACGCCCAGTTGTCCATTGAGCAACTCATTAGCATAAAGCTAAAATCGCTAATAAAGTGGTGAAAATAGATCGTTTTTTTAAATAAAATGCATTACTGTCATCTGCATTATAGCGCCGATCTCCTTATGTAGGAGATAGGGCACTTATAATGTGGTGACAGAGACTCTTTAAAGGTTATCCCATAGTATCCCATGGCTGTGTTCTGCGAGACTCTGGACCTTGTTTGGTCTGTATAGAGGGTCGATTACCATGAACCATCTCCAGTGGGGAGGTTAATAAGACTGGTGTATGCCGGGATAACAGGGAACCATGTTATCCCATAGTTCAAGCAGAAGACTTGAACGCTGGTATATGCTATACTAGTGAGGCAAGTCCAAGCTGGGAAGGAGGAAATTGCATGCTACATGTGGCCTAGAAGGAGGATAAAAACTCGGAGGGAGGACATCAATTGTGTCAAAAATGTCTTCCAGACTAAAGGCCTAATCCCTGCCCTACTGGGGTTGGTCGTTTTGATTTATATCACATAAGGGACCTGGTCTAATACAAATTTCCGTCTCCTGGGACATAGAGCAGTATTTTCTTTCTCTTTCACAGATGAGATGACCATGGCCGTACTGTGATCTCCAGAGTTCGATCAGTGGAGGAGCGGTCTGTATGATACCGGACATTTTGGAGAACAACTGGGATTGAACAACTTCTGGATATGCCATATACGTAACACTGTGTCTTACTACTTAATAGAATGTCATAGCTATCAATGAGATGTGTTATGCATTACAAGCTCTGATCCTGGGTTCTCTAACTGATCGCCTTTTCTCGGGGTCAGGAAGGAATTTTCCCCTGTGGCACAAATTGGCTAAACGTGCGCAGGGTTTTTGCCACCTTCTGGATGAATAGCTTTAGAATTAAAATTACATTTTATTTAATTAAATTGTTTTTAAAATTGAAAGCTCTGTCTTCTTGTCATTTCTCAATATTATATAGCAGTCCGGTATAAGTATATATTATGGGAGGTTATTATAGTTATTTTGCTTCTGTTGAGCCAATTTGGCTGTATCCATTGGATAATATACATATACAGAAGAGATATACACCATATGTGCCATATAAATGTAAACGCTTTAAAGGAACTCCTAAAGGCATAAAATAAATAAAATCTAAAAACAATCCACTTGGTCCTGTTTTGTCTGAGAAATTCAACATTCCTAGACCAGTCATTTTCCCCTCCTCCTTTTCATAAATCTGTGTCTGGCTGTATACTGATCCTGGCTATAGAAGGAGCCCCCCACACTGCTCTGTCAGCAATATGAGACTGTCTACTGTCTACCAGCAAAAATGGAAGAGATGGAAGAGGATGTCGAGGTTGCTGAGAACCCCAGCTATTAGATGTTATCCGGGGAGGAACCCAGCAGCAAGTGTTTGATTTCATTGCAGCGCCATCGCAGAGAAAATTAAGAATTACACAGTTTAATATCTATAGGCTTTCCGTGTAATGCATGGACGTGCCTATCCTCCAAGTTGTCTGTCTAAAGTTATTTCAATACTTCACCATATTTACGGCTATGCACGTCCTGGTTAGGCTCCTCTTCTCGCATTCTGTACGTGATGGTAATCGTTCGGGCACAGAAGCTGGAAAAAAAAAGCCTGGTTATTAAAGCCAAAATAGGCCTGGTCGTTAAGAGGTTAAAGGGCCATACCCTACAAGATAACTGCCACAATGGCAATTATGCTCCTTATAGAAAAACATTTCCACTTTTGCAATTGTATTTTCTCATAAACCTTCAGTTTAATCAGGAGTGAATGATGGAAAAAGTAAAACAGATCCTAAGTCTGTAACAACCAATGGAACACTTCTCTATAAATGGGAACTGACTTTTTAAGTAACATGACCAATACTTCTCAAAGGCATTGTCCAGGATTACAAGAAAAAGTCAGAAATTGAGCCTTAAGGGGTTTGTCATCTGGGAAAATCATTCCTACTTTAATAATGAAACAAACAATTACTGCCACACACTGTGCCACCTGAATATAATACTGCCATACACGCTGCCCCCTGGACAGATTACTGCCATACACGCTGCCCCCTGGGCAGATTACTGCCATACACGCTGCCCCCTGGGCAGATTACTGCCACACACTGTGCTCCCGTGAATATAATACTGCCACAAGATTTGTCTACTGACTGACACACAGTGCTTCCAGAATACAGCGCTACACATTATGCCTGGTCCAAAAAAAAGTAAAAAAATGTGCACATTTATGTTTTCCTTCTAAATGTGTTAGGGGGAATTCTATTTTTTTTTAATCCTTTCCATATTTAGCAGAACGTGTAGCACCCTGTTGTTATGATTGTGCCTTCAGTCTCTACCTGTACATTCGGCTTCTACTTCGGTGTATATCTGTAATGAATCGCATGTAATGCCATATATGTTTTGCATTTCCTTTTATTGTACTGCTCCAAAATTCAATATAAAAAAAATGTAATAACCGGTTTTAAATGGACACTGTGTAATGCTTAATTCCCCCTGTGGTGGCGCTGTTGGGAAATTGAACACGTGCTGCCAGGTTTCCTTACCGTTTACAGCTGATCGCTGTGGGTTCCAACAGGACGGTCACTTTGTGATCTGCTTAACGTGAATCGACCCCTATAAGAAGTATGGATGGTACAAAGCAGGCCAATCCCTTTTAAGATTTTGTTTGTGATCCATTTAATTCTGACTTCATCTAGCAATGACTGCTGCCCATAAATGACCCAAAGTAATTGTAATAAAAGTGAATCCGAATCTAAAGGATTGGGTACATTCACCTGGAGCGGTGCAGTAATGGTGTGGCTCTGCATCAAGGAGACTTATTTCTAGTGATGACTAAAGGGGTCCCTATCATGGCTATCCAATGTTAGACAGTAATCTGTGTTATAGAACAAACATTTGCATCCATCCAATACTTCTAACAACGCGCCATACAATCATTGACAATATCCTAATAATGAGTTTGCAGAATGTCTTCCCAGCCTTTTCTTAAATAAAATGTAGAGATTTGATCAATAAAGGTCAGCAAAAAAAAAGTCCGCTGAGAGATGAGATCTCTAATATACCTTATACTGTGGTATCTGAACGGTTTGCCGTGTGTATAGCATCATAATGGCCATCATGTCCGATCATCATAATTTAGAAATTGAAGGATCGTTTCTGGATCTGTCAGAAATGGGATTGGAAGTCGTACATAGTCGTAGTATCAAGCTGGAGAGGAACCTTGAGTGACTTTGGTTACATGTATGTCTGTCCCGCTACATATATATCTCCATATATCAATATCCAACTATCTTTCTCTTATCTCCCTCTCTTTTCCCACTTTACCCCTATCCCTCATGGTCTACATACATGAATACTATGGGATGAATCACTTACCATAATACAAGCATTAGAATTGCCATTGAACTTTGTTCATGAGCCATGGTGTCAGCCAATTTTCTAAATTCTGATAAATTTTGGGATATTACGTGAACGTTCCCTTAGGGAAATAAATGTTTTATTTTAACTAGGATAACACTAAAGTAACAAACCAGCAGGGACTCTACATTTTTTGCTAGAAATTTTGGGTACATCCGGAGTGGAGACACAAGCTTGCTGCCAGTTTTTTCACAACGCCTATAGATACCATGTGTCTCCTCAGATTCTGCATTTAGCTATATTGCTGTGCCTCTATTTTAGACAGGAGCATTGAGATTGCTTTTCATTTTCGGGAGCATGTGTGCGGACGATAGGTTTAATGGGAAAATAAACCAATTTTATTTTCTGCTACCAAGATATTCATATTCTACTTTTGTATGTCATCCCAATCTTACACAGCATACACAGTCATTCCCAGTAAAAGTCATTAAGTCCGGTTGACTGAAAAACCTAGGAATCTCAGATGTCTCCCGGTTTATCCATTGGGGGAATATGTAGTCAATCAACATCCCATTCTGACCAACTTTCAGACTTGTCAATCACATGGAGTTTGGATCTTGAGGTCTGGGTAATACGTGGTTAATTATAACTCACAGCTCAGAAGAAGAAAGGGTTTATTCTGTTATAATGGGTTGATTTATATATATATATATATATAACCAGTCCTTCTCAATGAATTAGAAGATCATCAAAAAGTTAATTTATTTCAGTAATTTAATTAAAAAAGGGAGACTCATATATTATATAGATTCATTACACACAGAGTGATCTATTTCCAGCATTTTTTTTATTTTAATGTTGATGATTATGGGTAACGGTTAATGAAAACCAAAAATGTAGTGTCTCCGAAAATGATAATATTATATAAGCCTAAGTATTGAGTGCATATACTGTACATACTTTTCAGTAGGCCAACATTTTGGTAATAAAAATAATTTTTGAAATTGGGCTTATCAAATTTTCTGAGACCCTAAATTTTGGGTATTCATTAACGGTTACCTTAATCATCAACATTTAAAAGAAAAAAATGCTGGAAATAGATCACTCTGTGTGTAATGAATCTATATAATAGGAGTTTGACTTTTTGAATTGAATTACTGAAATAAATTAACCTTTTGATGGTATTCTAATTCATTGAGAAGGACGTGTGTGTGTGTGTGTGTGTGTGTGTGTGTGTATGTATGTATGTGTGTGTGTGTGTATATATATATATATATATATATATATATATATGCACTTTTTATGATTGTATTTCTATTTAAAGAGCTTATCCCACCAACACAACTTCTCACCTATCCACAGGATAGGTAATAAGTGTTTGATCTCTGGGGCCCCCACCAATTGAGAGAACTGTGGTCCCGATTTCCCTGAATGAACAGAGTGATGGTCCCGCATGCGCGCTGCCGCCCCTTTCATTCTCTGAGACTGGCAGGGATAGCCGAGTACAGCGCCTGTACATGCGTGACTGTCGCTCTGTTCATTCGGGGGACTCAGATTGGTGGGAGGTCCCAGTGGTGAGACCCCCTGTGATCAAACACTTATTGAAAACTTACCCTTTGGGTAGGTAATTAGTTGTTTTTGGGGTTAACCCCTTAAAGCATGTAAAAAAAAAAACGAGCGCTGAAAGGTCATATAGTTAAAGAGGTGGTCTCACAAAGCTGACGCGGTGAACGTAGCAAGTGCAGCTTCTAAAACGAGTGGTAAGATGCGGCTTTTCGTGACAATAACTGTTTATCATGTATGGACATCCATGTAGTACATGGACGTGCTGGGTCCTATAGAACTACTCTCTGTTCTGGTTTACAGAGAGAGTACCGAATGGGGGATCCCCTTCTATGGGTCCATATACTTTAATAGGGCATATTGACAGGGGTGGTCTTTGAGGCCACTCTGAGAATATTCTTAAAAAAACACTTACAGCTCAGCAACTTTCTTAAGCTGGAGCTTCGTGGCGACATATCTTCTGCGATGTGTTGCGCTGAAATCACATGCGAGATTACGGCACAAACTCACATGCAATATAATAGCTGCGTTTTTTTGGCACTTGAGGGAGGGACCTTAATTGAATTTCTGTGATAACTATAAAAATTGTACTGCCATACAATGCCAAATAATGGTTCCATACAATGCTAATACTACACAGCCATTTAGTGCCCAAATTATACCACCATAAAATGCCTAAATAGTTTCTAAATAATATTCTCATATTGTGTCCACATTTCACCGGCATATATTGCCCAATATACTGCCATTCAATGCCCAAACAAAATTGCCATTCAGTATACAAATAATACAGCTATACAATGCCTAAATAATGCAGAAAGTGTACCTGGCGTAGTTTAGTAGCTGCGCCATATTCCTCACTAAAAGTACATTGTATTGGGGAAAATGGCACCTGCAACACTGTAATTAATTGCTGGTATACCGCAAGTACACCAGTGTTCGTTAATTCGCTCCAGTGATCAATATTTTTATAATAGTCACATTGATGTCACTGCAGGGATAATGCCCACAGTGTATCTCTGTACAGAAATTATTTACAATGTTATGTACCCAAACAGGATTAGCGCACACGTTAATGTCATAGTACATGGATAAAACACTGTGAAGTCATAGGAGAAGGTTATTGCACACAGTAATGTCACAGTATATGAATAATGCACACAGTGATGTCACATTACAGGGATAATGCACAGTTATATCACAGCAGAGGGATTATAAACACTAAAGACATAGCCAAATTGCACACAGTGATGTCACAGAGGACAAATAATGTGATTGTACAGGGACAAACATAGGAATGTCACTGGTAACGGTTTTGGACCACAAGGATACAGGAATACTAAGCACAACATCCTAATACAAGGATAATGCACACAGTAATGTCTCAGTATAGAGACAATGAACACAGTGATGTCATAGCACATGTATAACTAATGCAGTGGTCACCGCACAAGGGTAATAAGCATGGTGACAAAGCTAAAAGATAATGCACACCGTTATGTCCCAGTACAGAGAATAAACACTAGTCGTCCCTTATGTGGCAACACGACCGCCGGTTCGGCTGCAGCCGCTGTATCCCATATTGTTACACCCCTGGTTATAAAAGTCTGTTGTGGGAAAACACTTCATAATTGTAGATAGAACTCGAGGTCACGGCCGTCGCATGGAGAAAAATACCAATTCTAACTGTAGCAATATTGGTGTAAGTGATCCCATAATTGAAGCATTGTTCTCATGTTCTCCTGTTACATTTAGTTTCTTTTTTCTCTTTGTTGCTGTTTGCAGTGATGTCAATCTCTACAACTAATCATCTGAATCAAATGGTGCAAATTAATTAAACATTGCAAATCAGGCGGAAAACGCGGCAATGTTTTATCTCTAATGAGCTCTTGATGGTTTAGCCTGATCGTCCCATTAAAAATTGACTATGAATGCTGTCCTTCTGTCAGTCCTGTACTGTGCACTACATGGTACGCGGCCCCTCTTCCCTGCCACTCTCTGTAAGGACTTGGCAGGGCTGGCACCAGGCAGTTGACACAGCATGGAAGGAGTCAGGCCTGATCAATATAAACCGTGTAAGGTTTTCTTAGAAAATCGATGATTCCCGCACATCGCCCCCCTGTCCCGGCTGAAGCAGCATATTCATCCTTTGATGTGTGCTACTGAGCTGCGTATCCTGCGGCCGGCCTGCTGAACAGACTTCAACTGAATGTTAATTTTCTATATTATCCATTTATTATCTTTCTTCCAAACTCCTGAATGGTCTACCTCTTCCATTAATTCACAGCTTCTTTTTTTTATCTCCCATCAGTTGACGGTCACACTTCTTTTCCTATCGTCTCATCTCCTTATCTTTTATTATCTTTTCTCTCCATCTACCTCTCTGCTAACATCCATTCCTTACATCTACCTCTTTTAATCTATTTCCTCCATATTTCTGTCTTCCGCAGCGCATGATATTCTCCTATGCCTTCATTCCCTAAAACTGTTTTCCCTCTTTATAGCTTTAGCTTTTATCTTCTTCTCCCCAAACTCTCCTCCTCCCTCATTCTCTTTTGACCTGTTTTCTTTTCCTTTAACATCTTACTTCGGGTCTCATTTAGACTCGCTCTCCTCTTGTATGTAACCCTTTAACCCCCACCCCCTGCTCTCTTTTTCTAGTATTTTTTACTCTGCTCCTCCGTCTCCCTCCCATCCCCTCATCAGGGAATACATATCAAACACATTGCAGGATGTTTGAAAATGCCAGCCTAAATATCAGATAATGCTATATTGAATCTCGCTCTTTCGATGCAATAATTAAACTCTTTCCGGCGATGCGTAAGCGGTTCTGAGACTTCGAATAGTTCTTACAGTTCTGTGTTTGACTATCAAATGGACCAGGGATCTAAAGAACTTTTTTTAATGAGTGGTAGAAACGTATCTAGATACCTGCCAGATTGCTTTTATGAACACCACTTTAGCATTTTTATTTTTTCTGTAGTGGTATTGCGGTCTGAATATGTGTAGATAGGGGCTGATGTACTGGGTGCTACATAAGGCAAATGGCATGGCTGAATTATAAAGAGGGCAAAATGATTCACGTCTGGCGCTAAATTCACGTCTTGTCAACATCAATCAATTGAGCACAGTCATTTGAGCAGTGAATGGCGCTAATATTTGGGCACTGTATGGTGGTATTATTTATTTATATATTACAGTTATATGGACTGTTTATTATTAGTATTCTTATAATTTCCAGTGAGATATGCATATAAAAATACAGTGGGGTTTAAATACGTAACATGAACAAACCATAAAAACAAGCAAGAGACAGACTGGTACAGAAGGAGAGAGTTATGGTACTATTTAGACAGTTTATGGTGGTATTAAGGCATAATATGATGGTATTATTTGGACACTGGTATTATTCGGTACCGTATGGGCAGAATGTCTTAAGCACACTATGGCACTGATATGTTGGAACTGCATGGTCATTAAGGCACTGTATAGCTGTATACAGCTTTAAAATGTGGTTTGAGAGTGTCTGTCCCAAATATGCAATGGGTGCCACCATTTAGAATATATTAACACTGGACATGCTCTGCAGAATTGCCCTCGGCCTCCTCAGCTCCATCTTCTTCTTTAATGCACTCCCTGTCAAAACACACAGAAGAGGGGCTGCAGGCCAGGTCTCATGATGGACCCGCTCTTCTAAGCAAGAATACAAAGGTTTATTGTATATATTTTTGATTAATATAGATGGCAATAATACTGCATTTTAAGAAATGTACAATGTGCGTAAGGCTCTGTTCCCAAAAATGTCTGATTTGTAATGTCTCAGTCACAGTAAGGATAGTGCTGCAAACTACGTTGTTTTTGCAGTAAAAAAGAAACAGAACCACGACGGAAAGGGAATAAAACTAATGTGAATAGATCCCTAAATAAATAAAGCCGTTAGGCCTTCTTCCAAGTGTCGCTAAGCAGTACAGTTCAGGAGCGGACATACCATATGTCCAAGAGGCCCAGTAGGTAAGGGGACCCATTGCCGCCTAAAAGCAGCTTCCTACTGTCTATTAGATTGCATGTAAGGGAATAAACTGGTGCATTTCATTGCTCACAAACACTGGTGGACTGGATTAGAGATGTAAGGGGGTGCGCTATGCTGAGATATTTGAGAGCAAGTGGGCCATATGCTGTTCTTGTACAGGAGCCCTCTGCGGTCTGTGGCCGCCCCTGGTACAGTTGGCAATCTCCAGGCGTCGTACGGAGAATAGACTTGGAGGGACACTAAGCTGTGAAACATCGGTCCATCCTCAGACCAGACCTGTGTAATGCTGGTGCCATTTTTGATGAGAAAAGCAAATGATTGGTTAAACACAAAGGTATTGGCTATTCTGTTGGAAAATCAATTGTGCGACTGTCAGAAACATTGCATTTCTCACCATACATTGCCAGATACTCTACCTGATCATAAAATTGTCCTAAATAATTTTTTTTAGGAATGTATAAGAACTGCTTTATTCAAATTTTGGTCCAAATGGAATATTTGGAACGATCGCCCAATGTATGACCCACTTCTTTGTAATGAGAACAGGGCACGGCAGTGCCAGCTAGCTGTACTACGTGTTAGTAATTATCCCCCACCCGTTGCCCCGATGAGAGAAGCTGATAGATGTCCTCTATCTTTATGCTCTGCTGAAGGATACGGCCGGGAGAAGCATTTCTCTGTTGTTTCATTCCTATAATTCTTCCTAACAATAAGGACAGAAGCCGCCGGGCACGTTCAACCTCCCGTGCGTGTAATTACCGGCCAGGAGCTCAGAGCTGATGTGATCGCTGCTTCTGGGTGGATTTTTTTTCCTCATGTTTGACTAGCCCATTTGATCCAGCCGGCAGCTAACGCATGGGTCGGAATAGCCGAGCTGAGAAAGCTAATGAATGATAAGGACTCAATTCGAGCATAACTCAGGTCACTTGCTTGCAAGATGCGTTCTCTCTGGACACTAGTGGAGGATGTAAAACTGTTAGCGATGGCGTATTTCATGCAAGTGTGCATTTTATGTTATTTGTGTAGTCTACTTCTGAGTTGTCAAATTCTGCAAGCTATAAAATTACCTTTACTTTAAATTTTTATTATGTTGTCACGGTCAAGTATCAAACCGTAAATTTTATGAATTGTCTACAAAATCCTTAGCGGAGAATAATGCAGTAAATTAGAAGCGTTACTTTCAGGTTTGTTCATCATTATTCACATTTATTTATACTGTTTGTTCATGCTTGGTAGTACTGTCTAATTAGAAAGCTATAGACCATGATCACACATGCAGTATTGGTGCAGTTTTTGGCTCAGTCTTTTGAGTCAAAGCCAGAAGTGAATCCAAAAGGAAGGAAAGGTATAAAGAAAAGACCTCACCATTCTTATGTGTCCGCTGCTGTGTTCGGCTAACAAAACTGCACCAAAAACGGCATTAAATCTGCGTGTGTGTGTGTGATCCTGGCCTTACACGTATCAACGTTTGCATTACTGAAACTTAGATGCTACAGAACCTCATATAGCCGTTAACACAGGGCAGTGGTGTACATAGAGAAAAGAGGGTTCCTTAGCAAAGCTGGGCTGCCTCCTACCACCGATTAACATAAAGGCCCATTGGCCCTTACTCCATTTCCGTTCCTTGTAGGAAAGAAGGGCCGTATGACCCCATGGCTGGTGGTTCTTTCTTGTTCACTAGCATAGGAATGCCTGCATAAAGGAGGGAGCCTTGCTTATGTTCACACTTCCTATTAAAAACCAGGATTCATTGAGAGCTGGGGCCTGAAAGCCCCATGTTCATCATAGCAGCTGCATGGGCTGCCTCTATGGTATGTGCTCTTGATATACTGGGTTAGTGATCCCAATATTTTTCCAACCCTATTATGGATCCAGTAGTTGCTGGCCACAACCATTGGCTGCTCTGTTCTAGGTGCCACTGATGATCTAAAATGACCGTAACACAGGCTGAATTCACTTCTTCCGGTGTATACGTCAAACATATCCATAGTCCTCCATTCACCCGATGGAGACCAAAATAATGTCTTTCTGGTCTTTATCAATATAGCACTTTTTATTTTTTAACTGTGTAGAATAGCAAAGTCTGAGGCATCCCGCAAAGTTTTCTTTAACATGGGAGGCCATGGCGACAGATGCCACTGTATGTATGGAATAGCGTAGTTTGCTGCGCTTTTCCATACAGAGGCATCCCGCAAAAACATTGGACATTGGAGCTTATGGTGACAGATGGCTCTGCATGCCTATACAGTGGCATCTGTTGGAGGTATACTTTGTGAAATACTCCTGATGTATGCCACCAATGTACACTGCAAACGCAGTGTGAATAGACCCTTACAAACAGATAAGACTTCCTATTTCTGCACTGCTCAGCATACACTTGTGACGTCTATCAGATGAGCAATAACGGTGGCGATAGAGAAACGGGTGAATCAGATCCTGAATGGCATCACAATAGATGGCACTGGGATCGATTTTCTTATTAAAAAAAATGATATAGTTGGCAAGTATAAAACAAGGCAGATAATGAGGGATAACAACCAGGGCAGAAGCAAAGTAAAGGTATTGCCCATAGCACCCAGATACCAGCTTGAAGTTTCCAGAGAATTTTAGTAAATGAAAAAGGTCTGATCAGCGGCTATGTGCCACTGATCTACTTTCTTCAGTTCTAGCGCTGGCACCTGAAGCCATCGAGTGCTGTACAAGTAACCAGAGGGTGCGCGCCGAACACAAATATATAGATGCTAGAAAATCCAAGCTGTTCTCTGCAACCGGTGTTCCTGCATGTGGGTTATTGTGTTTCATTATCTAGGGATAGTGCGTGAATAATAACCAGCCTGTGAATTTAACTATTAAGTGGCCTGTAATTGAAATCATGACGCCTATAACATCCCTTTCCATGGCTTAGTCTAAAAGGATGCAAAGATCTTTCATTACTCATCCTGTACCAGGGCTGCAATGGCCGGGGTAACATGTCCTTGTGTGCCAAGTGTTGTGAGAAGTGCCATGTGAGGACATGGCATGTGTGGAACAACGGCATGGCTGATAAATGCCACTTTATATCACATTTTATATGTCACTCTGTGATGTGTTCCTGACCTTGGAGAGAGCCATTCCAGCTGAAAACACAAAACACACAATTGATGAAGAACAGAAGGCAGCCATAGGCCACACAGCCAATGTAGAAGATAACAAGAGTGTGTGAATTTATGACAAAATGTTAATTTCTGATAGGAATTTAAGTCCGTAAATTTTTTTTTGTTGCGTTCGGGTGACTATAGGCAGGAGGATAGTTCTGCAGTTCTAACCTCCATTTAGCAGTAAGAGCAATACAATACTCTTAAGGCCGTTTTACACAGGCCAATTACCTAGTTTAGACAGGGCAATGATCAGCTGATGAATGGCTGATCGGATCATTTATACAGCCAAACAAATGGTCGCTGGTCGGCGGCACTTCTCCCTGAGTAAACAGGGACATGCTCTTCCAACATGATGGAAATGTATAGGGACGAACGATTGAGTAACGATCGTTCTTCCCCATACATTACCGTTCATAGCTTCTTCTTGAGCAAATGAGCGTCGATCAAAGGCGTAATAAAAGAGGCGGGCATTTAGGAGACCGTGGACCAATAGGATGCCTGAAATGCGGGTGTACGTCAGAAGTCCCTGGTTTTGAGGCATCCTATTGGTCCATGGCCTCCTGAATGTCCGCTCCGTTTATTCTTTGCTTGTGCCTGAATAGCAGCACGATTTCCATTGCGTGCATGCTATTCCTCAGTGAAAATTGGGGAATAGCCTGCATACAAAGAAAATGGTGCTGCTGTTCAAGCACGAGCAAAGAATGAATGGAGCGGACATTAAAGAGGCTCTGTCACCAGATTTTGCAACCCCTATCTGCTATTGCAGCAGATAGGCGCTGCAATGTAGATTACAGTAACGTTTTTATTTTTAAAAAACGAGCATTTTTGGCCAAGTTATGACCATTTTTGTAGTTATGCAAATGAGGCTTCCAAAAGTCCAAGTGGGTGTGTTTAAAAGTAAAAGTCCAAGTGGGCGTGTATTATGTGCGTACATCGGGGCGTTTTTAATACTTTTACTAGCTGGGCGTTCTGATGAGAAGTATCATCCACTTCTCTTCAGAACGTCCAGCTTCTGCCAGATCACGCTGTGACGTCACTCACAGGTCCTGCATCGTGTCAGACGAGCGAGGACACATCGGCACCAGAGGCTACAGTTGATTCTGCAGCAGCATCAGCGTTTGCAGGTAAGTAGCTACATCGACTTACCTGCTAACGCCGATGCTGCTGCAGAATCAACTGAAGCCTCTGGTGCCGATGTGTCCTCGCTCGTCTGACACGATGCAGGACCTGGGGCAGGAAGTGAGTGACGACACAGCGTGATCTGGCAGAAGCTGGGCGTTCTGAAGAGAAGTGGATGATACTTCTCATCAGAACGCCCAGCTAGTAAAAGTATTAAAAACGCCCCGATGTACGCACTTAATACACGCCCACTTGGACTTTTACTTTTAAACACGCCCACTTGGACTTTTGCAAGCCTCATTTGCATAACTACAAAAATGGTCATAACTTGGCCAAAAATGCTCGTTTTTTAAAAATAAAAACGTTACTGTAATCTACATTGCAGCGCCTATCTGCTGCAATAGCAGATAGGGGTTGCAAAATCTGGTGACAGAGCCTCTTTAGGGCATGACCACACATGGCGGAATTCCTCCGCAACTGTCCGCATCAATGCCGCACCTAATCCGGGTTGCGGATTACGGCTGCGGATCTGCACAAAATGTGCAGAAAATTGATGCGGACTAGCTGCTGCGGACTGCGGGAAAAGTGCTTCCCTTCTCCCTATCAGTGCAGGATAGAGAGAAGGGACAGCACTTTCCCTAGTGAAAGTAAAAGAAATTCATACTTACCGCCCGTTGTCTTTATGACGCGTCCCTCCTTCGGCATCCAGCCCTACCTCCCTGGATGACGCGGCAGTCCATGTGACCGCTGCAGCCTGTGCTTGGCCTGTGATTGGCTGCAGCCGTCACTTCCACTGAAACGTCATCCTGGGAGGCCGGACTGGAGACAGAAACAGGGAGTTCTCGGTAAGTACGAACTTCATTTTTTTTTACAGATACATGTATATTGAGATCGGTAGTCACTGTCCCGGGTGCAGAAACAGTTACTGCCGATCGCTTAACTCTTTCAGCACCCTGGACAGTGACTATTTACTGACGTCTCCTAGCAACGCTCCCGTCATTACGGGAGCCCCATTGACTTCCTCAGTCTGGCTGTAGACCTAGAAATACATAGGTCCAGCCAGAATGAAGAAATGTCAAGTAAAAAAAGCAAGACGCATCCGCAGCACACATGACATGTGCATGACAGCTGCGGACTTCATTGCGGAACTTTGAATCTCCATTGAAGTCAATGGAGAAATTCCGCCATGAGTCCGCCACTGCTCCGCAACAGACAGAGCATGCTGCGGACACCAAATTCCGCTCCGCAGCCTATGCTCCGCAGCGGAATTGTACGCATCGTGTAAACGAACACTGCGAAATTAAAGTGAAAGTCAATGTAGAAACGGCTCCGCTGCGGATTAACGCTGCGGAGTGTCCGCAGCGGAATTTAAGTGCAATTCCGCCATGTGTGAACCCGCCCTTAAGGAGGCTGTGAACCAAAAGGATGCCTCAAACCCGGGTGTACGTCAGAAGTCCGGGGTTTTGAGGCATCCTATTGGTCCACGGCCTCCTCAATGTCCGCTCCGTTCATTCTTTGCTTGTACTTTGAGGTGCGGTCACAGGATTCTGTGATCGCACCTCAGATAAAGCAGGTGGGTGGGATAAACTAAAGGGGAAGGGAGAGCTAGTGGGGGCCAATAGACAGAGAGGGTGGAATAATTAGTAAAGGACAGCCCTGTGTCGTTACGTAGGTCAGTGAGGTATCGACACAGGACTGTGTGTATACTAACTCTCGTGCATGAGCCTGAGTCAAGAAAATTAGAGACCGATGAAAGTCAGAACTTCCAGCAGGTAAGAGGTAGGAAGAATAGGAAGAAATGTGTTCAGATTTAATACAGACTCCTATATAAGCAACTTTATTCAATAGTTACATAGGGTATTAGGTCAAAAATTTTGTGTCCCTGGAAAACCCCTTTAAATAGGTTGTCCGGTTTCCACAAATAATATTTTTTTTGTATAATTAAAAGTTATACAATTTTCCAATATACTTTCTGTATTAATTCCTCGCAGTTTTTAAGATCTCGGCTTGTTGTTATTCAGTAGGAACATTCATTGTTTACTTCCACTGGATAAAATTCTGTCCATGGTCATGTGATGGACACACAGGTGTGTATCAGAGCCGAGCCTTCTAATGATACCAGCACTGCGTGTTCATCACATGACCATTGAATGCTCCTACTGAATATCGACAATCAGAGATCTTGAAAACCGTGAGAAATTAATATAGATAGTATATTGGAAAATTGTATAACTTTTAATTATGCAAAAAATAACATTAATTTGCTGAAACTGAGCTACCCCTTTAATTTCTCCAGACTAGTAAGATGGGGTTGTGGAGTAGGTATATATTGTTATCATTCTGGGGTAGCCTTCAAAGAGCTTTATAGTCGCCAGGCGATGTTCCAGCTGAAACGGTGCCAGGCAGGTAGTGAAAAGCGATTATCTGAGGAAAGGAAACCGAGCCTGTCCCCAGTCACATATTCGAGCCCCCTCCCTGCTCATTTCTATCCTACCAGTCCTCTGTAATGTGTATTTAATGCCACATTTGGAAGGACTGACTCACCTCTCTGTTCAGCGGTTCTGAGGGCAGTGGATAACAGTCTGTCAGCGAGATCTTTAATGGCTACACTACTTTTTTTCTTTTTTATCATTAACTTTTCATTTCCAGGCAAAAGTAACGCTTGGTAGTTAATGAAGCCTGAAGGAAACATGGGAGAAGCACGGGAGCATAAAGTACAAGAGGGCATTGGGATGTTGTTCATTAGGGAGTTATATAGGTGTCTTTTTCAGTACAGGGATGGAATAATGAGATTTAATATGCAAGAGTTACAATGCCAGAAAATTCTACACTTCGCAATATCATTTTATGACATATAAAACTTACATAACATTGTAAAAAATGAGGATCGTGTGTAAAAAAACAACAAAAAAAAACAATTCTTTCATTTTGACTTCGCATATGCTTATAAATTCTACACCACATAGGAGGAATATGTCACACATAAGACTACTGGTAAAGGTAGACAATGAAATGATCTTTCTTTAAGGGGGGATTTTCTGTTTGGAAATTAGGTGCATATAATGCCATATAGTGGTATAAAATATGATACTAGGCAGCACCTCCTGACCTGATAAATGAACATACAGGGGATAATCTGCCATGACCGAAATGCCAAATGCAAAGTATATATCATTATATTGCTGCATTACAGATATTTTACACGAACATTATACCTGTACAGAAGACTCCACTCTCTATATTTGGCCTGGGCCTATAATATAGGTAGGAACAAGATATACTCTAAACTAACCAAAATCAGCCATAGACAGATGGGAGGAATGCCAGACTGAAATGGAGGCAGCCCAAAGCAACTACGAGTTAGTAAAATACCTTCTCCACACTCCTGCTCTGTCCTGCACAAGATGCGACTGTGCCGACCCCTGCAGTCAGGGAAATCCTAATAGGAATGCCTTTTAAATTACGCCCAAACTCTATTTTAATCCAGCATTGTTCAATATCCTAGGATTTTTAGGGTTTAAACTTGCAGGTGCAAGCACTGTAGGTGTTGGGCAAGAGGAATAACAAGGTTAGCATCATCACTGTGGAGGACCGGGGAGTTGCAACCCAACAAGCCACATTTTCCGTTTTGATTGGCCATGTGTTCTGGATTGTGGAAAAACTTCTATGCCATCATCAGTCTGCATGGTGGACTATCAATATCAATGTGTTTTGTGAAGGGTGAAATGTAGTTTTCCATTGTCTGTCTATAATACCGCCTTGGACAAGGAAAGCTGTTGCTCTATTCTATTACAAGGAAACCCATTAAATACCATTATTGCCATCACTCTTCACAAAATTCCAATGACTGCCATAAAGCATACGGATGCTATACATGCCCACACATACCCTATTATTGTTGGGCTCATGGCACAGAACTCGCATGTCTGAGCCCCAATGTGCAAGTATTGAATAGCTGCAGGCTGCGTTGCAGTGTGGCTCAGATTTTAATGGCCATGATATGCTGTAGTCCCAAAGCAGTTACTCTATGTTATGTGTTATATACTGCAACACCACCGTATGTATTCCACTGTTCATAAACCTCCCTTATCCGCCTCATCAAGTAGTATATGTACCGAACCAGACCAAGTATTAGTCGGTGATATACAGCTCGACTACATGTTTACTTACGTATTTAATGATCAATGACAAAATAACGAATGCTCCACATCCAGCATGTGAAAAATGAAATAAATTCAGATGTGTTACAGGTAAATACATTAGTACTTTATCTCCATTCAGTCTTACTGATTTTTATTTCACAAGTGGATTTTATTTCCAATGCGATTAGGCACATCTGTAGGTTGTATAAAATCAAAGTGAATTCTTATTGGCCGGTAGACTGGAAAAATTAATGTTGAAATCTAGTTCACTTCACCTGCACATATAATCTTATTATAGGACTCTGCCTTATGGCTAGGTTCACATTCTGCGTTTTTGTTGCGTTTTCAGACACTGCCAAAAAAGGCATGCATTTTTTAAATGTTTCAGCTGTTATATGGTTTTTGATTTAATGGTCATAGGCTTACAGCTGAAAAACTTTGTAAAAAAGAATGGGTATTTAAAAAAACGCATGCGTTTTTCAGATGCGTTTTTTTATTTTTGAGTCTGAGAATGCATCAAAAACGCACAATGCAAACCCCAGTTTAAAGGAGTTGTTTAATGAAGGCGATCCCTTTTTTTGGGAAATGAAGCCTGATTGTCGTGGGGCCGGCTGCAGAGACCCCTAGCGATCACCCGTTATTGCTGAGGGAAGTTCTAGCCAGCTGAACAATTATGGCCATGAATGCCCATGTAGTAAATTCTGGGTCCGCCAGAGCAAGGGCTGTTTATTAGCGTCTCTCCGGTCTGGCTCATAGGGGGATCCTCATCTCTGACATCCACATGCCCTAATAGGGCCAATGGTAACAGGTAGTCTTAGTATGATACCCCTTTACTTTACTGGCAGCCTGATTAAAGCGTTCAACTGTTTTGGACTCCCGCTGATGCCTAGAACAAAGGAGTAACTTGCAGATTTTGTCGTCTACAATCTCAAAAGATATATTATATGCATATGAGCACAATTGTTAATAAAAATTCACATCCAGCTTTCCTACCAGCAATGATATGCAATAGATAAATAATTTAAAGGCGGAGATGAATCCTCTTTTCTTTTGTTAAAATGAATAATGAATCAAGGTTAAGCAGACAGAAAACACAAGATTGTAGAGAAACCTTAACAATGGTTCCTCTGCTTCACATCCGGGTAAAGAAGTAGATCCATAACAGGTGAAGGTGACAATATGCTTATTGGCTTAAATGCAAATCAATGTCACCAGCAATAGATACAGTGAGGAGGATCTAACACTGCTCTGTGACACTCTTGGTGCAATTCCCATGTTCTCAATGTCAAGTGATGTGTTGGGTTGGATACAGAGCTGGAGTTTGTGTAGACCAAACTAGGCAATCACCCGTGTTTGCATGGGGATGCTACTGCAGTCCCATGATAGCCACTTCTGTATGGTTTGTAGACTAAGGCCTCATGCACACTTCCGTTGGCCATCATACGGCCGCTAATGACGGATCCGTGAAACACGGACCGCACACGGATGGCTTCCGTGTGCAGTCCGTTGTTTCATCGGACCAAATGAATGAGAAGGCCGAGACTGTTCCGTCAAAACCCGGATAGGAGTAGGACCGGTCCTATTTTTGTCAGAACGGCCACGTGGTTCCATTAAAAGAAGCGAAGTGTGCATGGCCCCATAGAAATTAATGTGTCCGTGTGCTATCCGTGAAACTGGATAGCACCCTGAAGAAGATAACTGAAGTGGGTATGAGGCCTAAGGAATAAAGTCCGAGCAAGAAGATAATTCCCTCTATACAATACCTAAAGGAAGAAGACCTTACTATTAAATTGCACTTTCTCTATATTTTTGATACAATTCAATTTGTGGAATTCTTCTTTTTTTGTTCTCCACTGAACAGGAGAATTCCCACTTTTTTGGATCTGATGTTTTGATTCTACAATATTTTCTTGGGGTTGACGTGTAATTCAATGGTAGGCGTTACGATATATTAAATTTGAAAACCAGAAAAGCTGGCCAAGCCCAACAAGATTTTTTTGTTTTTTGAAGGAGAGAAGGAAAAGCTGACGGAGGCCTGGGCGTATCTCTCCCTGCGCTGTGTGGTTTAAAGCCTAGTTGTTTTTTCCCTACATTTTTACATGAGTAGGAAGTTCTGCAAAGGTTTGACCATCGATCAAATGCTCCATCCCTGACTTCTAGTCTTGATGACTTTATTTAGCAATCTTATGCGCTGATGGTCTTTACACTGAATAATACAAAAAAATAAAGGTACCTACATCTGCAGTAGTATAGTAAGTGTTCATGCGTAGTAGCATCTTTAGAAATGTTATTTATTGGTCTTTTTTATGTCTAAGTATATGAAAGCTTGGATATTTTATTCAAGTCTTTCTCCGTGGTATATCCCTTGTTGATATGAAGAATCGTTGGTGGCTACTTTATGGTTCTCACTAATAAACCAATGGAATACGGAGTTGAATTGAAATACCTTCCTAAAACAGCTCGAATAAGAGATTTCAGGACAAATTAAATGTAAAATGTATTATTACTAAATATAGAGATACATAAGGCTTGAGCATATATAGCCACGATTTTCATTCAAGATAAGTCGTGATCCGGCTATAATGAGGAAATCAAAGAAAGCCATTAATACTAAGACAATGTCTCACCATGCCAGTCCCCCTCTCAGATCTCCTACATCACACTATTAAAGAAAAGCCCAACCAACTTTTTCTCCCGCAGACAATGACCGTCTTGTTTGCAAAAGGCAGGGAGCAGTTTTGGAGTATAGAAGGTGACCATGCTGAAAGGTGACCACACTGGTCCCCACAGGAGCATCTAGAGCCAGTGTAGTCACCCCAGGGGGGCTGGGCCTGTTGGTTGGCAGCCCCCCAGACTCAATGAGATGCTGCCTAGAAAGGTCAACACTCGCGTAGATTAGGGAGTCTGAAGGAATCCCTAATGACTAAGTGCGATAGTAAACATTAAGCAGTGACATAAAAGATGAACATACATACTGTACATATAGATTAACCTATTTGCTGTCTTCTACTATAAAATAATAAAAAAAGAAAGCCGTTTCTCGAGGTTGTTCCATCACTTATAATATGTTGGCGCTATATAAATAAAGATTATTATTATAACCCGTCATTCAGGTTATACTAGTAAGTTAGGTGGGCTTCTGACCCCACTGTTTAAGAGAACGAAGGGACCCAAATCCTTATTATCGGCCAGAAACCAAGATAAGCATGCGCTATCCCACTCCAATTTACCATTTACAAAGGTTGGACACCCACCTACGTTTTATAACCTGTCTGATTGATGGGTTCTAAAAGTAAAAAAGAGGTTTGCCCAGTTACACATCATCATTTTTCTAAATCGCCGACAAACTTCAATGCAAAATTTTTTTACCAGTCTGATGGTCTTAAATCATTACACTAAATTTTTGGCGTCCGATGGCAGCCATTTACATGACAAAGGATAACGTTAATTTTTATGTATGAACAACCAGTTTTCATAAACAATAAGTAATACTTTTATTAAGATTGCTCGGAAGCGTAATAATCCCAAAGATAACGGTTACGTGTGAACAGGCCTTTAGGCAGCTAGCGCTGTATTTACTGCGGAATAAGAATATAATTCTCCCTGGTTAAAGCCAAACTCTACATAAAATTCATTACCTGTTCCTAAATCAAATGCTATACTGTGTTTATAACCTAAAGGAATAACCTGACTGACTGTGTTTCTGTCAGTACTCCTCTCTTGTCTTAAGAGAATTACCTATATGCATGTCTAATGCATTTTGATCCCACAGAGGACCAAAATCCTTTCAACAATTACATTTTCTGTAGGCCGAATGGCTGACTGACCACTGAGTGTTTTGTTAATGTCTTTCTCCTGTTCTATTACCTCTTTCTGCAGATTCCAGCCGGTCTGGGACGCACATGATCTCTGCGGACGATGCTGAATACCCCCGAGAGTACCGCACTCTCGGTAACGGGACAAGGCGTTTTTCTAATGTGGGCTTGGTGCACACTTCAGAGCGCCGGCACACTGTGATTGCTGCCCAAAGCTTGGAGGCACTGACCAATCTCCAGAAGTCTGATATGGAAAGGAAAAGAGACGCCTTTATGGATCACCTCAAGAACAAATACCCTCAACATGCCTTGGCCATTCGTGGTCAGCAGGAAAGGATCCGAGATCAGGTGAGAGCAGGGCCAACCACAAATTTTGCTGATAAATCTTGTAATATGTGGAAAGCTGATTTTCCCACCCATAGCATACAACTCTATGATGGTCTCTTTTTCCATGGATAAAATGTCTATTTAACAAGCTTAGAGCATTAACAAATTTTAAGGCTCTTTCAAGGATAAGACAAACCATTTGGCTGGAGTTTAAGTGTCCCTCCCCTTCCAATCTCCTTCCCAATATGACATTGGGCTTGGAAAGATGTTAGATCAGAATTGGAGGGACAGTTATTACCAGGATCGAAAATGATCACCTATCCACAGGATCGCTGGGGGCCCGACGCATTGGGGAGGAGCTTGAATGGAGCTGCGGTCGACCATGTGCCCGCCGCTTAATTCAATGTCTATGGGAATGATGGAATCAGCCGAGCGCTGTACTGTAATAGAACAGGGATGCTCGGCTGATTCCGTCATTCCCATAGATCTTAAATGGAACGGCGGGCGCATGCTCGACTCCATTCAAGCTCCTCCTCACTGTGGCCGGTGCGGTAAGGATGATCTGGGGATTCCGCGCCCTCGCTCTCATGATCGGTGGGGACCCAGTGATCAGACAATTATCACCTATCCTGTGGAAGGTGATTATTGTCGATTCTAGGACAACCCTGTTAATGTGGTCCTGTAATTTGGGTATTTTCAATAGACAAATATTTCCCAATGACTTTAAGAAAAATTTGCTTTGACTATGTCAAATTGAGCTGGAGATCGGAAACTGGAGGAACTCTTTAAATCTAAAGCATAGGCTCACATTTGCTGGAATTTGCTACATGGCATTTAAAATCCTCTCCGATGCTTAATGGGTATTCCAGTTTCGCAAATAAAGGTTAATCTTCATATAATAAAAAGTTTGACAATTTTCCAATATATTTTCTGTATTAATTCATCACAGTCTTTAAGAACTCTGCTTGCAATCGTTCGTTAGGAACTTTCCTTGTTTACTACAAGGAAATATAAATCTGCCCATGGTCATGTGATGGACATACAGGGGCTCTGCTCACTAGAAGTCACAGCTCTGATATACACACTATAAGGCCGGGTCCACACAGCAGATTTGTGCTCGGTAACCCACAGCGGATTACAGATCCATGTATATGAGACTTGAACAAATCTAAAGCGTAGGACCCTTTGGCCAGGTTCACGTTCTGTTAAACGGTCTGTGTTTTTTGTTTTTTTTATTCTGTAAAAAGGAAGGGACGTGAAACAGGATGGTGCAATAGGATGCCTGTCCTGATGCCTATCCTGTAGCATCTTGTTGCCACAGACTTTCATTGAGCAGAAAAACAGATCTGCCAGAATCTATTTGTTCAACAGGCCAGAAAATAAGACTCCGTTTGTCTGTCCTATTGAAAAAAACAGATCCTGATGCAAAATAGCAAAATAGAGAAAAAGTTACACTTTTAACCATGACGGAAGTCCCATTGAAAACCGACGGATCCATTTGAACAGGGGGAAAAATACGAACTAACCTTTGAACAGGATGCTCAAATGTTAAATTAAAGGGTCATAAAACGTATGTAAAAATGTCATGCGTTTCAAGTGTTTTTAATGGCGTTTTTACATGAGTTTTTGGTGCATTTTTGAATATAGTGTTATTCTATACATGTGTTTTTGTCCACGAAAAATGCCATTGTAAACGCTCTGTGTGTCATTTTGCAACAAAAGCTGTATGTGTGAATTTACTCTAAGGCCTTGTGCATGGGGCCTGTACGGCAGCAATGCTTCTTGGAAAGGATAACTCCACAATATGGAATCCGAACATACCAATATTTTTTTATTACATACTTTTACGAAATCTGTGGGGAAAAAAATACATCTGAGTGCTGGATTACAGATCTGTATGACATGGATCCATAATATAGGCCTTATGGCTATAGTGTAGTCCACCGCACTATTCTACTAAGTAAAAAAAACAAATCTGGATGGATGGGTCTGTCACGCAACCCATGACAATGTGAACTTTCCGGTTACTACGAGTTTTCACCTATCCGCTTAATCTAAGTAATAACTAGTAGATCGGTGGGGTACACCTGCTGTGACCCTCAACAATCAGCAGAACGGGGGTCCCGTGTCCCCCACTTCCGCAAGTCCAGATGAGTTGAATAGAGTAGTGGTGGCCGAGCATGCCCGTTGACGCTCCATTCTAAATCTACGGGACTGGTGGAAACAGCTGAGCAACTCTTCCGGGCTTGCGGCTGGAGGTAGAGGGGAACACAGCACCCCTGTTCTGGGGATAGGTGGGGTCCCAGCGGGGGGTCCACCACGATCTATTAGTTATTACCTATCCAATAGATGTATAATACCTAATAGATAAAAGGGGTCCGCCCACTGGGACCTTCACCGTTTGCCAGAATGGAGGTCCCATGCCCCCTCTCCCCCAGCCACAAGCTCGGAGGAGTTGAATAGAGCATTGGGCTTGCAGCTGGTGGTTGCAGAGGGGACACGGGCGATCGGTGTGGTCCCAGCGGCTGGACCCCACTGATCCAGTGGATAGATGATCACTTGTAGTAACCGGAATAGCCCTTTATAATTGTTACATTTTGTATAATCTGTACATTGTCTGATATGTTATCATAGTCATCAAGCTACCACTTAGACATACAAATATATTTGCTATAAAGTAAGTATGACGTAACTGTGGTACGTAAGTGGTGGTGTGGACCCCTAGCCAGCTCATCCATCTCCATAGCGTGTTACAACATCCCAAACAACCACATTTTCTCACTTTTCTTTCTTTAGACAAGATTGATGGTTGTTGTGTTTTTATGTTTTATATTTTATTCCAGTAAACTGCATTGGGAACATTTTTCATGGGGCATCTCCTGATGATCAAGAAGCTTCAGGCTGATAAATGACACTCTGGCTTGCTTTCCTGCAGGCAATTTCTGATCTTTCTGATCTCCATTTTTTTTTTCTATCTACATCTATATTGTTATTCCCTTTAGAAAAAAAAAAAAGTTACTTCTAGTAAAATCTGGTTCTTGCCCATTTTTGAGCTGCAGAGAATTTCCATGAAATATATCTGGCCCCATCCGCCAACGTAATCGTTTTGTGAAAAATATCCATGTAAATCTATTTAGCGTGAGATTTAAATAACTTTGTAATCAAAAATAATGGGTTCAGCTGACAGGAAACAATTAGTGTCCCCTGTTGCAGCGAGAGAAAATACGGTAATAGAATTTTAATTTTGTTTCCTTGCAGTAAAATCACCTTTTTAATATGCATTATTTGTGAGAACAGTCAATTAATACGTATGTGTAGAGCAGGGAGATACATGTAGAAATAGATGACCCAGTCCATCCTCATTGCTGTTCCCTGACAGGTCTGGGCTAACAGTACTCCGCCACTTAAAGGGACACACTCATGATTATTTTTGCTCTATTTTTAAACATTGCGTATTGTCTAGTACTTAATGTTACATCGTTTTCATTATAATTATAATGCTAGGGGTGGTAGTAAATTGTTTTAACCTCAGTATTTGTAATGAGTATTAGTTCATATATGTATTTGCATGTATTTATCCATACCAGCGGTAGCATGAGCTGCAAACTAAAGTGGATCCAAGAAAGAGGTAAGAATAAATAATAAGACTGGCCACCAGTCATGGTTTATGCTGCCATAGACGAACGATCGCTGTATGGCATAATTACCGCAATACTGTGCCTGCAGATGGCATGGTGGCCATGTTGTTTGCTTTAATATCCATTGCAAGTGCCTATTGTGCGATTGTGTGTTACTAGTTATAACCACTGCAGTAATATGTGTCAATGCGACCAACAAATAGGAAAAGAATGGACTCCAAATATCCTGCCACACGGTGTGCTAGTTGGTTTTGAACATATTACCCCAGTTCGGAAAGATATCCACGTTAGCCATTGTGCCACACTTACGATTTGACTAGCTACACCTCTAAGGAAATGATACGTCAGGCTAAATTCACACGTAGCGGATTTCCACAGAAAGCCACAGGGAAATCCACAGCGGCAAAATCTGCATCAAATCATACAGATTGGGAGACCAGGGAATTGAGACCAGGAAAAATCCACAGAAACTGACATACTGAGAATCATTTCACTGCTTTTTATTTTTTTTAAATGAAAAATGAGAGCTGAATCTGATAGGATACTATAGGCAGTATCCTTTCTCATATGTCATTGTTTTCCTATACTCTTTCATGTTGCTTAAAGGGGTTGTCCAGTCATAAGAAATTCATGGCCTATCCTCAGGATAGGTTATCTGATCGGTGGGGGTCTGACTCCCCGCACCCTCGCCGATCAGCTGTTTTGAAGGGGTGAGCGCTGCACTCTCTTAATTTCTTACCTGCTTGTATTGTGAATCGCTGACATACTTGTAGCGGCGGTTCACAGTATTACAACCTTTTCCCAGTTACTTGAATGGGAGAATGCTGTAATACTGTGGACTACCGCTACAAGTGTGTCGGTGATTCACAGCGCCACATGAGCACCGCGGCCCCTTCAAAACAGCTGATCGGCGGGGGTGCCGGGAGTCAGACTACATGATATCTGCTCATCCACAGCCAAAAGTGAAGTCATTACCACGTATTCCATCTGAGATTTCTTACTGGTGGGGGGGCAATGTCCAACACCTGTACACCTGCTGGGAATATTGACGGAAAATCATTTGAACCCAGATTATATCAATTCACACGCCAGAGGGGATATCTTCTTATGTTCAACGCTTAAATGCAAGGACACAATAAGGGTAAGTTCACACGTGGCAGATTTGTTGCAGAAATTTCCATTCATCGAAGTGGAGCTTGCAGAAATTCATTCACCTGCTGCCGAAACAACCCCATTTAGATGTATGGAACTGATTATCCGTTGCAGAAATTTCTTACTAATCTGTGGCATGTGAACATACCCAAACTGATCCCCAAAATGCAAAATTCAATATAAAAATAATTACAAAAATTACAATGTTTTCCTTCATTTTTGACCATTCCAATAATCTAAACGAATAAGGAATCTTACAAAAAATCTTTATGTATAGCCTTTTTTCCTGTTAAACTACAATATCCGTAGCCTTTTTAAAGTTGTATATATTATATTCTGATATAGTCAAGGATAGACAGCTGCTCAGTATAACAGTGGTGATTTAACAAAATAGGACTTATCACAGGGACTATTTACCATGTAATGGCATCACTACCTAGAGGATTGGGCACCGCACTTGACAAATTAAATATCTTGCAATCAGTTGTCTTTGTTGCCAAGTATGTGCCGTAGTGAAGGTCGCATTGGGTACGGTGACATCTTTGCTTTGATAAATTAATTCCCGCTCCACTTTTTCAACCAGGAGACAGAGTCTGGTGCAGAAGGCTTCCTGGCTTTTGAAGTGGTGAATAAAAGATTGGGGTGGTTCTGTCACCTAGTTTGAAGTGTGTCTCGAGTGGTAGATGCATCTAAACTGAAATCTTTCTGAAATGGCTGTTCAGATCTCTTCTAGTCATAGACAGGTCTGACATGGCAGAGGAGCGAGTGGGTGCAGCGTTGAATAAGAATGCTCTGAATACAGCTGTGTGATTTCTCTGCCCGTCAGATATTTCAGAGATGATTAACCCATTCACTTTCTGCTATGATCTGCCACTCACTTGGGTTATGCTGGCCATAGACATAGAGATGTTACCATGTTCCAATTTCTTATTGATGTATGAACACAAAAGGGGAACACTAGTGCAATAACTGGCACGATATAATTGGGGGCACTGTTACAGAGTTTGCATTGGGGCCTTCAATTTACATCTCTGTAATAGAACATTTGCACTGCAACATGGATTTCTTCCCAAGCCGATGTAAGATGAAATTTTATTCAATATGGGATTGTTCATGTTATTTTACTGTGATTGTAATTACTTTACCAAAATGACTTTTTCTTTCGCTCCCCCCCCCCCCCCCATGGGACATGTGGTGACTATCCCAATGACAATTAGCAACCTGGCAGAAGCGTAGCTATAGTAGGGTATAGAAGTAGCAGTCGCACCCAGTCCTGGTGATTTGAGTGAGCTGAAAGTCCCCTCTGCCACCTAAGTAGACCACAGTATTATGGGTGGGGACCCTGTTACAAATTTTGCCTTGAAGCCCAGGAGCTTCAAATAAGGGCGTACCTAGTGTGGTTACTATGGGGTCCTTGTTAGGGGAGAGAGCAGCGCTGGTTGGTCCCATCCACTTTGCTACCAGATGGTGAGAAACTGTACAGGATTCATCTCTCCAGAACTGAACTGTTGGCAAACTAGTGGGTGGGAAATTGGCTCAAAGGTTGTGAATGAGTAAAACTAACACAAGGTCCTCTTGTCCAGGGTGGCAGAACTCACCACCATGATGTGGAGACAATTATAATCCTTTTGTATTGGGGCCCCCTCTCTTCTATGTATGCCTCTGGACCCAGAATTATTTCTGCACCGTTTTGCAACCAATTACTAAGGGTTCAAAACCGTAAAATCAAGTCTCATTGACTACTAAATCATGTCAGGATTGGTAAATTATCTCAGCATCTACGGTCACTGGTAACCGGTTTAATAATAATGATCCTTAGAGAAATGTCTAAAGGCCCTTTTATGCGGCCCAATGATCGGGCGATATAGGCTGATCTGCATGTTTATGAAGCCAATAAAATGGTCACTTTTCGGCAGCACATCTTGTGTAAACAGGAAGACGTGCTGCCGACATGATGGAAATGTATGGGGATGAACGATTGTAGTAACGAGCGCTCATCCTCATACATATGTCCTTGTGAAAGGAGCGCCGATCAACAGGCTGTTTCATTCATCGGCGCCCGTTCTCACGGTCCATATCACACCGTGTAAAAATACCCTAAGGGTGTGTTCAAACGTTCAGACTTGGAGAAATCCATTCACAAGCTGCAGAAAACAACCCCATTGAGATGTATGCAACAAATTTTGTCCCAGAAATTTCTGCAACAAATCTGATACTTTTTCAAACTGACCCACCGTATTTTCATACATGCCATGGACTGCATTGATCTGTGTGTTTTCAGCAATCTTTACTAAGATTTATTTGTAGGTTGCCTTATTCCTCGTATGCTAACATTTTCAGCTTTTTTTGTTTCTTTCTCTCCCAGGGCTTTTCTTATTTTTCTGGTTAATTATGTGTATGTCACTGCTAATCAGACAGATCACGAATTGGCTGATAATGTTAGCGGGCACCCGTGCATTTTTAAATATCAGTCGTGTCCCAGAGAGCGGACGCGGGGCTGTATTTTGCGGTGTAATATATACGGCTGTTCTTTTGCTAGAAGCCCTCCTGTATCTTGCTACTCTTTTTAAAAAAACAGTTTTAGGCTCGAGACATTTTAACACAGAGACTTTCACACAATCTGATGTATTTGGGTTGTAGGAGTTTGGCTCAGTTTGGAACCTGGCAGATGTGATGATAATGAATCACTCTCCCGAGTATTCTCGTATCAAACATTCAGAGCCGCAAAGGCCAAAGATACGGCAGATTAATAAAAAATAAGATTGGAAAACTTGCCATTTTCTTCATTATCTTGAGCTTACAAAACATCATTTTAATATTACATAACTGGCATGCATTTCTATAGAAATATATTTAGGTGAGAGTGGTGCAATTTCTTAAATCTGGTATTAGAGCAAATTCATCCGGAATTCGGCTTTAGTGCTGCGTGATAAATACCACAGGGTCTTGTAGTATGTAAAGGCCCTTTTACACCGGCCAATAATCAGGCAAATGAGCGATCATATGAACACTCATTCCTGATCATTGCACTGTGTAAACAGGGCAACGATCAGCTGATGAACAAGCAAACGCTTACTGATTGGCTGATCGTATCCTTTATGCAGCACAAAATCTTATCGTTGGCGGCAGCACATATCCCTGTGTAAACCGGTAGATGTGCTGCTGACATGATGGAAATGTATGGGGGCGAATGATCGTAGTAACAAGCGCTCGTCCCCATACATAACCAATCATAGCTCCTTGTGAAAGTAGCCAAGGAGCCCTAATCAATGAGCGGTCTCGTTAATCAGCACTCGTTTTCACGGCCCATATAGGACCTTTAGGCTGGCCATACACATAAGATAGCTGGCCATACACATGAGATAGCTGGCCATACACATGAGATGGATTTTTCCCTACTTATAAACATGTATGATCGGCCAAGTGTACATGTTTATTCATCTTCTGGCACAACAAAGCATCGGACGAGTTGAAATCCAACATGCCGATTCTCTTTTGCCTCTTTGCGCGGGATATATGGGGACCAAAAAGTATTTGCAGTGTACTCGCTGGAGTATGTGAGTACACTCTCTAATATACATTCTGGTCCCCCATTGCACTGATTGAGATTTTGATCGATTTTTTTTATAGCGCTGGTGGGGGACGGGAAGTCTAGTTGCGCAGTCTTCCTTAATGACGACACGACCCTTCGTCATGTAGCAGTAGTACAACGAGTACAGCGTGCAGTGAGTACACTGCTAATACTTTTCGGTCCCCTCGTAACCCCTTTAATTCAACAATGAATGATATTTTTCAGCGGTCATCCTGTGGAAAGAAGTCGGCGGTGTTTCAAATTTTCATCCGGTAGTCTGTAGTACTTGACTGTTTATGGTGTAGTCGGCCTTACACGAAGGAACGTTCCACTGAAAGATCATTCATCCTTTACCCTATGTCATTAACCATGTGTCGCCAGTTTAATCGACTGCAACGGCCAATATGGAATAAAATGTATGATTACGTCAGCATAACCAGAGTTCAGGAGACAACAGTTAGTTCGACGGTTGCTCATCCATCAATCTACTTCTATCTAAGACTATGTTCACATCTGCATTCGTCGTTTCCGTTGCTCTGCTTAGTCATAGGAGCAGAACAATAAAAATACCGCTAGTGCCGGATCTGTTGCATGACACACCATCTCCGCCCGACGAATGCCATTGACTTTAATAAGTTTCCTCGTGTTTCCGCCACAGTGTCTGTCGTTTTACCAAACAAAATAGTGCAGCTTGCTGTGCTATTTTGTCTGCCTTTTTTAGACCGGATCTGCGATGGAGGCTCCTAACTGAGTCCCCAATTCAGATGTGAACGAAGCCTAATGTGACTTTGGCGCTTAGTTCAAACAAAGTCCAGGAGTCATCAACTAATCACGATGTAAATATTACACATAAACATAAAATATTTTCCCTCCATATATTCAACAGTGAATCTAGTCTAGAGAATGAAGTCTTAGGCCCTGTTCACACAGTTTTTTTGCAGGCAGAAAAATCTGCCTCAAAATTCCTTCAGGAGTTTTGATGCAGATTTTGACCTGCCTCCACTCTTTGTGGCGTTCTTTGCATCATTTTTCGTCCGCGGGCAAAAAATGCTGTGAAAACCGCTTTCTCTGCCTCCCATTGATGTCCATGGGAGGTCAGAGATGGAAACGCCTGAAAAAAGAACATGTCGCTTTTTTTCCCGCGAGTGTTATTTTTGTAAAAAAAAAGTCTGAAACCGCCTCCCACTGATTACAATGGGAGGCAATTTCGGGCGTTTTTTGGCAGACCGCGGCAAAAAAATTTGTGTGAACTAGGCCTTGGAATTATAGAACATTCATATGAAAGTGAATATGTGCAGTAAAATGGCATAATGTGGCTTCATAGAGATGCCGTCGTGATCATTAATAAGATTTCACAATTGAGCTTATTTAGTATCAATCTTGTATTTAGTTTCATCAGTAAATTCTTTATTACACCCAGCAGATAACTGGTATATTTTCCTGGAGATATTTAATTCACCGATGAATAAAAATCTTCAAGGTCTCTGTGACCTTCAGCAACAAAATGTGTTTTCCTCGCTCTGATGATTTCTTTCAGCTTGTAGTGTATGATCCAGTTATTTGTACTAGTGTAAATTTAATAGACAGATTTGGTTAAGTGCATTTATGAATGTGTCTGGTGCAGTATAAACACAGAACAGAGGGCTTGGTTGCAATATCTACAGTATTGGAGATATAACGCTCATATACGGTGTTGAGCTTTTGTTCTAGTGCACAGGCAGATGCACTGGCACACTGAAACAAAAAAACAATATCTGACAATACTGACCTAAAGCCCAATTCCACTTGAACCCTGCCAATGGAGCTGAAATCCGAGGTATTGCTTAGCAAGGTCTTCAATCTGTTTAGCTGTCCCTGTGCCGGCCTGCGACATGAAAAGAACATTTTCTTTCACTGACTAAGACCCCATGCACACGACCGCAAAAAAACTCTGTAATTGCGGACCGCAATACAGTCCGCAATTACGGACTTGCCCAGTTCTATTGGCCGCGGACACCTTTCCGTATCGCTTTGGAAAGGGGTCCGTGCCGTAGAACTGTGCCGGGAATTATGGAGCATGTCCTACTTTTCGGATTTTACGGGCCGTACTGCCATATGGGAGCATAGCACGAGAATGCGGCCTGCGGGTGTCGGCGGCTGGCCGTGCCCGCAATCGCGGGCCGTGATTACGGGCACGGCCGTGTGCATGAGGAGGCCTCACAAAGTGGCTACGTCAAGGAATCAAAAATAGATTTTTTTTAAAAACCTTTTTAAATGCAGAAAAGGTCACAGACCGAAAGCTAAAGCATCAGAGAACCCATCAAAGAGCTACCCATATCTCCGCTTCCTGGAACCTCTTTGGGTTTGACAAAGGAGAAGAGGGATAATGGGTATAAGGGAAGAAGAAGAATGAGTTTAGCTGTTTTGTTTTTTTTTTGTTTGTGTGTTGGGCATTAAAGAGGCAAAATATAGTTTCCTCCGGACTAAAATTCAGTGGCATACCTACCATAGAGGCAGAACATGCCACACCTATGGGGCTCATGGTGAGTGGGCACACTGGACTGCTCCTGCTGCTTCCTTTCACACTGTAATAAATTATCACATTTTGGTTATTTGCAGCTATTACTGGGGGGGGGGGGGGCTGCATACTGATTTATACAACACCCAATGATTTCAATGGGAACTCATAGCATCGATTGCATGTTTCCTTCTCCCAAATGTCCGTGCAAAACAGCGTGGACTTGAATTTGTGCACCGCAAGTTGGCATCTCCACATTTATAGAGGGATTGCTTTTTAATTCTCTTATGTTTTAGATCTCATTCTATATATGCATCAAACTAGGGATTAATAATAGTTTCATATTTATCTAACTATTAGAATTCTATTACAAGGGCACACACAGTGATGGAATGCTTTGGAAATCCAAATGCTGGGAGTTGTAGTTTGGCAACAGCTGGAGAGCTACACGTTGAAGACCGCTCCTCTAATTCATGGTATAATCAGCATCTGGGGTGCCATTAATAACTTGCTTAATGACTTAGATTATATCAAAATTGCTGCACCCCCTCCATTGCCCCTACTTGCCAATTATTAGCCAACTCTTGTTGGCAATTGAGATATGAGATGATTATGGCTTAATTGCCTACACTTATACTTAGATGTTCGTGCAACAATGTAACGGTGGGATTCCAATCACAAATGCATGTTTGAACTATCGATGATGTTTTTCCATTAGTGTGTTGAATGTACAAATGTGTTTCTAGAGTACAAATGCTTTTAAAACTTTACGGTTTGCGTTGAAAATCCTGCGGAGCAGTGTGAGGTCTTTTCTGCTACAGCTGCATTTACTTTTTTTGGGAAATGGTTTCCCTATTTTGTAACCACTTTACTTATACTCTTGACATAAGAGCCTTGGGCAAAGTAGTATTTTATAGTTGAGGTTCCAACCTATAAAGCATGAACAATAAGGCAGTTAAAACTGATGTCTTTGCTACACTCCAACTTTAAGCTGCGCAAGATAGAAACACATTCCACCTTCAGAATTTTATTAGCAGGGATGTAAAATAATTGGGGATTGGCTAATCCGGCTGCATTTTCTCACCAACCATTGTATTTTAGATAAAGCCACTTGCATAATATATTGTGTAATTGAAAAAAAAACCTTACATGGGTGCACCAGACATTGTCGTCTCATGCCAGTCCTAGTTTTGCCTCCATATACATAACTGAAAAGTAGGAGTCTGGTGGAACGGCAATAACATGCACCTTGGGGATCTGGGGTGAAAAACACTTGCCTCTGCAAGGACATAGATAGCTACGTAGTCACCGGCTGGCTATGGTGTTTGGATCTACACAACCATCTGACAAATGGGCCCCTGAGAATAAGGCTGCCCCTGGCCTCTTGTTCCGAGCAGGGGCAGGATGATTCATTGCAGGATTGGCCATCAATGGACACAAACTGAAGCAATTATTTTTTGCCTCCTGTATGAAACTGGTGGCAACTGGCAGCCATCAGTACCATCTATACCAGGGGTCTCAAGCACGCGGCCAGTGGGCTGCATGCGGCCCCTGAGGCTGTCATCTGCGGCCCGTGGCACACTGAGCCGCTAGTACAGACTCTCCTCCTGGACTCTGGAATACCCTGACATCGCTGTCCACATATGGACAGCAATGTCTGGGGCTTCCCCAGAGCGGAGTCCCGGGCAGAGCGCTAGTATAGGCTCTGCTCCGGGACTCTGTGGAATTCCCTGACATCGTTGTTCATATATGGACAGACAGTGTTTCAGGGTCTTCCCCAGAGCGGAGTCCTGGGCAGAGTGCTAGTATCGACTGTGCTCCGGGACTCTATGGAATTCCCTGACATCGCTGTCCATATATGGACAGTGTGTCAGGGTCTTCCCCAGAGCGGAGTCCCGGGCAGAGTGCTAGTATCGGCTCTGCTCAATTCCCTGACATTGGTGTCCATGTATGGGCACACGATGTCTGGGGCTTACCCAGAGCTGTAGTACAGGGCAGAGCGCTAGTATAGGCTCTGCTCCGGGACTCTGTGGAATTCCCTGACATCGCTGTCCATATATGGACCGTGTTGTCAGGGTCTTCCCCAGAGCGGAGTCCCGGGCAGAGCGCTAGTATAGGCTCTGCTCCGGGACTCTGTGGAATCTTCTGACCTCGCTGTCCACATATGGACAGAGATGTCTAGGGCTTCCCCAGAGCTGGAGTCCCGGGCAGAGCGCTAGTATAGACTCTGCTCTGGGACTCTGGGGAAGTCTCTGACATCGCTGTCCATACATCGACAGTGATGTCAGGGGCTTCCCCAAAGCACGAGTCCCAATGATGTCAGGAGCACAGCTGGAGTCCCAGAAAGAGCCTACTAGCGCTCTGCCCGGGACTCCAGCTCTGGGGTTGCCCCTGACATCCATGTCCATATATGGACAGTGATGTCAGGAGCAGAGCTGGAATCCCAGGCAGAGTGCTAGAAGCGGCTATGCTCCGGGACTCCAGCTCTGGGAAAGCCCCTGACATCACTGTCCATATATGGACACTGATGTTAATGGCTTCCCCAGAGTTCCAGCGCAGAGCCTATACTAGTTGCCCCTGATATCACATTCCGGTCCAGGAGGATCCCCTGATGTCACTGTGTATGAACAGTGACTTCAGGAGCTGCAACAGTAGAGGAATCCCCAGCCAAAGCGTCGGCAACGCTCTGGTTGGGGATTCCACTCCTAGAGGGAGCCCCAATGGAGCTATCTACTTGGGGTGTGTGTGGCATTATCTGCAGAAGCAGCATCTGCGGAGGGCACTGTGGCAGCATCTGCGGGGGGCACTGTGGCAGCATCTGTGGAGGGCACTGTGGCAGCATCTGCGGAGGGCACTGTGGCAGCATCTGCGGAGGGCACTGTGGCAGCATCTGCGGAGGGCACTGTGGCAGCATCTGCGGAGGGCACTGTGGCAGCATCTACAGAGGGCACTGGCATTATCTAGCGGTGTGTTGAATTATCTACAGAGGGCACTGTGGCATTATCCACAGAGGGCACTGTCTGTGGCATTATCCACAGAGGGCACTGTCTGTGGCATTATCCACAGAGGGCACTGTCTGTGGCATTATCCACAGAGGGCACTGTCTGTGGCATTATCCACAGAGGGCACTGTCTGTGGCATTATCTACAGAGGGCACTGTCTGTGGCATTATCTACAGAGGGCACTGTGGCAGCATTTACAGAGGGCACTGTGGCAGCATCTACAGAGGGCACTGTGGCAGCATCTACAGAGGGCACTGTGGCAGCATGCACAGAGGGCACTGTGGCACTATCTTGACGATTGTCTGCCAAACACTGCCAACTGAGCTGCCGGACTGTATTTAACGACGCTTAAACTGGAAAACTGGATTGTTGAAATAAGCACGTGGAGAAATATCTGGCATTTTAAACCTAGCGGTATTATTATAGTATTGTAGTATTATTATAATAGTAATATAGTGTTATAGTAGTTCAAATAACTAATTGATTAACAATAATTTTGTATTGTATCAAATTTGAAAGTAATGCGGCCCGTCAACTTCCCATTTTTTCTATATGTGGCCCACTTACCCAGCCGAGTTTGAGACCACTGATCTATACCAAGAAGCAAGATGAAAGTGAAGTGAGGGGCCAATACTTGGCACACTTAAACCACTTTTATTATCTATATTGAATAAATGATAGTGGAGTTAATAAAACCCTATCCGTAATATCTGGGGGGTGCCTACATACAAAATATTAATCTGAGGAGAGCTTTTATTCTTTATCAAAATGTGGAGCCCACTAGTGAATACTATATCTGAGATGTCATTTTACAAGGGATTTATAGATGGGCAACATAGGGGATACATATGGATCTCACGTTTTTAACTCTTTTTATACACATCAAATTCCTATATGCTTTTGCAGCTGCTGCTTGACATTGAGTACTGCTGCTCTTTTGTTCTTTTATTTCCATCAGATGTGAAAGCAATCCCAAATTCATGGTTTTTAATTTTTTTTGTTTTGGTCTTTTAAGGTACATTCACACATTGTAGATTTGTTGCAGACATTTCTGTGAAATGACAATCCATTATATAAATCTGCATGGGATTGTTTGTGCAGCATGTACATGGATTTCTGCAAATTCCATTGAGATGAATAGGACAGTCACATACATTTCTGTAAAACCAATCTGCCAAGTGTGATTATACCCTTATAATAATGCAGTATTACTACATACTGGCTCGGTAATCACTTAAATTGAGCAATATTTCAAAGTTAATGTGTGTATAGTCATACAGACACATGTTATGCCAGACCTACATCAAAGTTCATGAAATTAGTTGCCACAAGGGTTAACGTTGTGGGTGCTAAGGATTGCTTACATGTTATTCTTATGACAAATTCCCTTTTAATTTATCCATATTGTATGGACTATACCTCCACTTTCTTCCATTGCTCCATGGTCCAGTTCTGATGCTTATGTGACCATTGTTGGCGCATCCAGCGGGGGACAGTAGTCCGCATAAGAACTCTGACCGGGCTGCAGTTACGCCACCCCAAGCACAGCAAGCTGCGATGCACTGAGGGGTTCCTACCTTTCTATCATAGCCAGCAGTAACTTTTTCAGCAATTTGTGCTACAGTAGGATTTATGTGGGATTGGACCACATGCGTCAGCCCTTACTCCCTGTGGACATCAATAAGCCTTGGGTGCATTGACCACATCGCTGGTTCACCGGTTGCACTTTTGGTAGGTACTAACCATTTTGGAGATGCTGCCGTTTTGGAGATCCTCTGACCCAGTCGTCTAGTCATCACAATTTGACCCCTATCAAAGTCGCTCAGATCCTTACACTTGCCTATTTTTCCCGTTTACAACACATCAATTTTAAGAACTGACTGTTCATTTGCTACCTAATATGTATGACCCCTTCATAGGCGCCATTGTAACCAGATCAGCAATATTATTAACTTCACCTCTCAGTGGTTTTAATATTATAGCTGATCAGTGTATATGCTCTGTCTATATTTATCCACTAAATCTATATTCAAACCTCCAATAGTTAACATTTCCAATAATCCAGCACCTTGGCATACCAAAGCATGGCAGATTATTTTTACTATACCTGGTCCAGAGCTCGCGATACCTTTTTACATTAATTTAAAATCATAGTAGAAAGCAACATGGAGGTGGCAAACACAAGCACTGGATATTACTCATAGTCTGCACAGATGAACCAGAGTAAAACGGTTTATTTTATACATTGCCCAGTGCCAGGCGCTGTTAAAGTACTGTTTCCCTTAAAATCAAGAAATTGCAAGTAAATCTACATCAATGAGTTGTCCTTGTCTGTCAAACTGTTGAAAGTAACATTCACCCATTTTTTTAGTCATATATGTTTCTATGAAATCTGTTAGACAACCAATTTACAATTCCCAAAGAGACTATCACCCATTTTCCTTGCGTTCCTAAATGGCGTATTGGCCTAGCAATTCTGACGCAGTCATGTATCTATGCATTGCTGGGCAGATTTGTCTGAAGAATGGGTAAACTGGGTGACCGCTCTTGATACTGTGGGACAACCTATTAATTCCAGAAGTGCAGTTGGTTTGGGGAGAGAGGTTTTGGAGTGGAAAAGGTGTTACTTGTCTGGGACACTTAATTGATAATCATTTTTAGTTGTCTTTTGCCCAATTACAAACCAAATATTGGATTTCGAACCAGTCCTTTTACAGGTATCTTCAACTGAGGCATGCCCTGCAATCTCAATTCCCTAATTACTCTGTGTGCCCTGTGGGTTCATCGTCCCTCATTTAGAATATTACCTCACAAACGCCTATGGCCATCACCAGGGTCTTACTTTCTAAATTTCATGATGGTCGCCCAGCAAAACTGCCTTGGTTGCAACATAGTCCATGCCTTTCGGATGAGGAGTGGTAGGAGACCCTGGGTTCCCATTTGCTGGTGTCCCCTACTTGTCACAGTTATACATCACTCACTAGGCGTATTTGATGCCGATACGTTTACACAGAGCAGGTAGACTCCCGTCCTCTTATTGCAATGGATATGCGACTGATCAAGCTGGATTCTGGCACCTTATGTGGGAGTTTCCTCAGGTACATAGATTCTGGACTGAGGTAATACGTTTCATTAACTCCCTCCTGGAAGCTCCCATAATGCTAGACCCCAAGATATGTTTGCTTGGGATCCTTGAGACCGAGGGTGCATGGTCGTTTCCTCAATGACTGTTCCTAAGGGAATCCTTATTCATGGCGCGTAAGGCAATTGCCTTGAGGTGGATGGCTCCTGCCGCCCCCGAGACGTCTCAGTGTGTGGCATTGATTAACACCATGCTACCGTATGAGACGGTTATTTATCACAATAGAGGTTGCGCTATTGAGTTTAACAAAATTTGCCGTGTATGATGTTTCTTCTGATACATTAAAGAGGCTCTGTCACCAGATTTTGCAACCCCTATCTGCTATTGCAGCAGATAGGCGCTGCAATGTAGATTACAGTAACGTTTTTATTTTTAAAAAACGAGCATTTTTGGCCAAGTTATGACCATTTTCGTATTTATGCAAATGAGGCTTGCAAAAGTACAACTGGGCGTGTTGAAAAGTAAAAGTACAACTGGGCGTGTATTATGTGCGTACATCGGGGCGTGTTTACTACTTTTACTAGCTGGGCTTTCTGATGAGAAGTATCATCCACTTCTCTTCAGAACGCCCAGCTTCTGGCAGTGCAGATCTGTGACGTCACTCACAGGTCCTGCATCGTGTCGGCACCAGAGGCTACAGTTGATTCTCCAGCAGCATCAGCATTTGCAGGTAAGTAGCTACATCGACTTACCTGCAAACGTCGATGCTGCTGCAGAATCATCTGGTGCCGATGTGTCCTCGCTCGTCTGATGCAGGACCTGTGAGTGACGACACAGCGTGATCTCTGGAGAACACGGCTGTGTCTGCACTGCCAGAAGCTGGGCGTGGTGAAGAGAAGTGGATGATACTTCTATACACAACGCCCAGCTAGTAAAAGAAGTAAACACGCCCAGATGTACGCACATAATACACGCCCAGTTGTACTTTTACTTTTCAACACGCCCAGTTGTACTTTTGCAAGCCTCATTTGCATAAATACAAAAATGGTCATAACTTGGCCAAAAATGCTCGTTTTTTAAAAATAAAAACGTTACTGTAATCTACATTGCAGCGCCGATCTGCTGCAATAGCAGATAGGGGTTGCAAAATCTGGTGACAGAGCCTCTTTAACTACAGACCTTTAGGCCTCATTTACACGAGCGTGTGCGTTTTGCGCAGGCCAATAAACGCAGCGTTTGGCGTGCGCAAAAGGCACTTGACAGCTCCGTGTCATCCGTGTATGATGCGCGGCTGCGTGATTTTCGCGCAGCCGCCATCATAGAGATGAGGCTAGTCGACGTCCGTCACTGTCCAGGGTGCTGAAAGAGCTAACTGATCGGCAGTAACTCTTTCAGCACCCTCGACAGTGAATTCGGATCACAATATACAGCAACCTGTGAATAAAAAAAAGATGTTCATACTTACCATGAACTACCTGCTTCCTCCAGTCCGGTCTACCGGCCGTTGCCTTGGTGACGCGTCCCTCTCGTCATCACGGCCCCACCTCCCAGGATGACGCGGCAGTCCATGTGACCGCTGCAGCCTGTGATTGGCTGCAGCCTGTGCATGGCCTGTGATTGGCTGCAGCTGTCACTTGGACTGAATTGTCATCCCGGGAGGTCAGACTGGAGGAAGAAGCCGGGAGTTATTGGTAAGTCAGAACTTCTGTTTTTTTTTACAAGTACATGTATATTGTGATCGGAAGTCACTGTCCATGGTGCTGAACCAGTTTAACTCTTTCAGCACCGTGGACAGTGACTGTCTCCTGACGTCGCGTACCGGAACATTTTTTGCCGGGTTCGGTCAAAACGAGTTCGGCCGAACCCGGTGAAGTTTGGTGCGCTCATCTCTAATTTGACACTCCGTTTGGATGTTTGTAAACAGAAAAGCACGTGGTGCTTTTCTGTTTACATTCATCCTTTTGACAGCTCTTGCGCGAATCACGCAGTTCGCACGGAAGTGCTTCCGTGCGGCATGCGTGGTTTTCACGCACCCATTGACTTCAATGGGTGCGTGATGCGCGAAAAACGCACGATTATAGAACATGTCATGAGTTTTACGCAACGCACTCGCGCTGCGCAAAATTCACGCATCGTCTGCACTGCCCCATAGAGTAATATAGGTGCGTACGACACGCGTGAAAAGCACGCGCGTTGCACGCGCGTATATTACGCTCGTGTAAATGAGGCCTTTGGCTGGGTTCACACGAGCATGTTACGTCCATAATAGACGGAACGTATTTCGGCCGCAAGTCCCGGACTGAATACACTGCAGGGAGTCGGGCTTCTAGCATCATAGTTATGTACGACGCTAGGAGTCCCTGCCTCTGCGTGGAACTACTGTCCCGTACTGAAAACATGATTACAGTACGGGACAGTTGTCCGGCAACGAGGCAGGGACTCCTAGCGTCGTACATAACTATGATGCTAGGAGCCCGGCTTCCTGCAGTGTGTTCCGTCCGGGAATTGCGGCCAAAATACGTTCCGTCCATTACGGACGTAACATGCTCGTGTGAACCCAGCCTTAGGGTAAGAGGCTGTTTGATCCGAACGCTCATATTTGTGATCATCCTCGAATACCAGTTTTCTTTGATTGGTACTTGTGTGACCTTATGTGTGCAAACTGCTGTCGTTTCATAGAATACTTCACGGTCATATGCCATGATAACGGTATTTTTCATCTGTGTTTCTGTTATTCGTTCTGTACCTGCTAAATGCACGATAATGTATGGGCGTGTTTGCCCTGTTGTATGCTACGTGTGTTATTCTTTTGCTACATTTCTGAAATAAAGCAAATTTTTTTTTTTTTAAACTGGGTGATAACTCTTAGGCCGGTTTCCCACGTAGCGTAAACGCTCCAGATTTTCCGCAACCTAGTTTTGTGTGGACATTTCGTAGCATTTACAGTAGCAGCAAAGTGGATGAGTGTGAAACAAAAATCAGGCACACGCGGCAAAAACAAATCTGCAGCGAAAGCTTTCAGAAATTGACCTGGGATGCGGAATTTAAATCCGTAGCATGTTAAATTATGCTGCGGAAACATTGCTCTTATGTTGCAGGTTATCCCCATTGAATTCAATGGGAAGGTAAAATCTGCAACAAATAGCATGTTACGATTTTGCAGAGGGAACTCCCGCACAAAAAGCGCAAATCTGAAAAAATATAATCGCTTTTTTTATTCAAATTAATAGAAAAAAGCCAATCCTAACATTGTCATAGCAATGCATGCCTCTGTTCTGAATGCAGCCCGGCCTACTGGGATGATGTTCCTTCCCATCTGACTGCTGCAATGTCATCGCAGGAAACCCGGCTGCACGAAGGGACGCTTCGCTATGAGCCCGGGGGGGGGGGGGTGTACGTTTTCAACCCTGCTTCCACAGTCGACATTGCGCCTGAAAATCTGCACCTCCAGCCAGGACGCGATGCCTATTCACAATCCTGACACTTCGGTAACGTTTGTGTGGGACTTAATGACCGCATGCGTGATCACGCTTTGCTGTGTGAGTGACACACGAACGTTACAGAAGTGTCGGGATTGTGAATAGACATCGCGTCCTGGCTGGATGTGATGTCTATTCACTCTCAAGCACTTCAGTAACGTTAATGTGTGAGTAAGTGACAGGAGTACATGAATGGAGAGAAGTGTATGATGCTGATTGGTCACTGATTGGTCAGCGTCATACACTTCTCTTTACAACGCCCACTTGGTCAAAAGCTAAAACGCCCAGTTGTCTATAAAGAAAGTCATTAGCATAAATATAAAATAAGTCATAACTCAAAATATTATTTTTTCAAAATAAAATCCACTGCTGTGATCTACATTACAGCGCCGATCACATTATGTAGGAGATAGCGCACTTATAATGTGGTGACAGAGCCTCTTTAACATTAGCTCCGTATACGGACAGAATAGGGTGGAATACGAATGTAAAATACGCTCGTCTGAATGAGGCCAGTTGATAGGTGATAACTGTTAGATCGGTGGGGATCTCTGCCAGAACGGGGGTCGCGTGTCCCCAGTTCCCCCCCCTTAGTTGCAAGCTTGCTGTCAGGCGGGGTTGAGTGGAGCACAGGTCGGGCATGCGCCCTGCCGCTCCATTCAAATTCTATGGCGCTAACGGAAACTGAGATAACTTCTTGTGACAGGAATAATCCTTTAAGAAAAGAATAGGAAAGCGGATTCTGTGTCTTGGATTTAAAGGAAAAAAAAGTATAGAAAAAGAAATGACAACGGCTGTGATTAAAAATTGGAGGATAAATCGAACTTGATTTGGATTCCAGCGACATGCGGATTGCCCGTCATTACATCACATTAGAGACAATCTGAGCAGTGATTCAGAGAGTAATTTATCCGCTTATTCCGTGGCAGCCATTTCACTTATATATTGTTTCATTGTTGATAAAAATATAAGACAAGACATTTGGTTATTGTGGTGCTTGCCGTCATTTGTATTACTTCTCCATCATTGTTGCCTCGTTTACATGTTACTACTTTAACCATCTCTTTCATCTGTATCTTTATCCTGTCTGCCTAGAATTTTGTTGATAATTATCCGTTAATTTGGCATCTTGGCAAATCTAACTGGGACGAGCCAAATGTTCCCTCTGCTGAATCATTGAACTGAGCCAAGATCTCTCTCATATGCTCTGTGGGCTGAGATTAGAGGGGGGAGCTTGTCAAATATATTACAGCAAAATTAAAATCCAATCTTACAGGATTGTCGTCTATACTAGCAATTAAAATTACACCAAAATACCACCGGTAATCTAAAATGCCAGGGTGACTCCAAGCAAAAGGTTGGGTATACTATGGCATTGACATGTGGTGTTGGCAAAGCAGTAGGTGTGAGCATGTGGAAAGACTGTGAGGCGATGTCATAAAGGGGCTTTAGCTTACTTACTGACCAGGCTTTTTCTAAAATGTGCATGTTTTTTTTTTCATCTGAAAGGGAACTGGTCATCCACGATGTAGTGACAACTGATTTCACTGTCACTTATTTGCTTAAAGGGGTTTTCCAGTCCCTAAAAATGAATGGCCTCTTTTCAGGAAAGGCCATCAATAGCTGATCGCTCGGCTCCCCCACTGCCGGGACCTCCGGCCGTTCTGCTGCTTTCCCTTAATTCCGGTCACTGCTCGTATTGTGAATCGCCGGCACAGCAGTAGTGGTGATTCACAGTACGAGCCATGACCGGAATGAAGGTAAAGCAGCGCTGTGGCCCCTTAAAACAGTTGATCAGCGGAGGTCCCGGCAGTCGGCCCCGAGCGATTAGCTATTGATGGCCTATCCTAAGGATAGTTCATAAATTTTTAGTTTCTGAGAATGGACATGCAGAGCCTGGGCAGCACGGCTAGAGAGGGGTCTGCCGTATTCATGCGCTATTACTAGCTCCACCCACTCTGAGCTAGCCATGCCCAATATTTCCTGATTGAGAGATGTCTCCCTATGCACAGTAATAGTCTCTTTACAGTACATTATTCACAACTCTATGGCAAGTTTGCTAAAAAAAAAATGAGGCTTAGGACTCAATCACACTACCCTCTTTTGTACAACCTCTAAATCAGGGGTCTCAAGCACGCGGCCCGCATGCGGACCCTGGGGCTGTCATCTGCGGCCCGCGGGACACAGAGCCGCTAGTATCGGCTCTGCTCCGAGACTCTGGAATTCCCTGACATCGCTGTCCACATATGAACAGCGATGTCTGGGGCTTCCCCAGAGCCGGAGTCCCGGGCAGAGCGCTAGTACAGGCTTTGCTCCGGGACTCTGTGGAATTCCCTGACATCGCTGCCCATATATAGACAGTGTGTCAGGGTCTTCCCCAGAGCGGAGCAGAGCGCTGGTGTCGGCTCTGCTCCGGGACTCTGTGGAATTCCCTGACATCGCTGTCCACATATGAACAGCGATGTCTGGGGCTTCTCCAGAGCCGGAGTCCCGAGCAGAGTGCTGGTGTTGGCTCTGCTCCGGGACTCTGTGGAATTCCCTGACATCGCTGCCCATATGTGGACAGTGTGTCAGGGTCTTCCCCAGAGCGGAGTCCCGGGCAGAGCTCTATTATCTGCTCTGCTCCGGGACTCTGGGGAAGCCTCTGACATCGCTGTCCATACATCGACAATAATGTCAGGGGCTTCCCCAGAGCAGGAGTCCCAGTGATGTCAGGAGCCCAGCTGGAGTCCCAGGAAGAGCCTACTAGCGCCCTGCCCGGGACTCCAGCTCTGGGGTTACCCCTGACATCCATGTCTATATATGGACAGTGATGTCAGGAGCAGAACTGGAATCCCAGGCAGAGTGCTAGAAGCGGCTCTGCTCCGGGACGCCAGCTCTAGACAAGCCCCTGACGGCACTGTGGCAGCATCTGCGGAGGGCACACTGCGGCAGCATCTACGGAGGGCACACTGCGGCAGCATCTACGGAGGGCACACTGCGGCAGCATCTGCGGAGGGCACACTGAGGCAGCATCTGCGGAGGGCTCTGCGGCAGCATCTGCGGAGGGCTCTGCGGCAGCATCTGCGGAGGGCTCTGCGGCAGCATCTGCGGGGGACTCTGCGGCAGCATCTACGGAGGACTCTGCGGCAGCATCTGCATTTAGCGACACTTAAACTGGAAAGCTGGATTGTTGAAATAAGCACGTGGAGAAATATCTAAAATTTTAAACCTAGCGGTATTATTATAGTAATGTAGTATTATAGTAGTTCAAATAACTAATTGATTAACAATAATTTTGTATTGTATCAAATTTGAAAGTAATGCGGCCCATCAACTTCCCATTTTTTCTATATGCGGCCCACTTACCCGGCCGAGTTTGAGACCCCTGCTCTAAATTGTAAGTAGCGTAATACAGTGTCCATAGAAGTCTGTGGCTCTACAGCACCTCCGTATGGCTTTTTTTTTTCTTTTTTAGAGACACATAGTGGTCTTTTTTTTTGTCCGTTTCTGTGCGTATCGAACAGAAATAAAATTGTGACTTGTTCCATCGGATGCTGTATTACATAGCTGTTGCTATTAGGGTATGTTCACACGGCAAACTAAAAGCGGCTGGAAAATATGGCACTGTTTTCAAGGGAAAACCGCCTCTGATTTTCAGCCGTTTTTTATGCATAAAGCGTTTTTTGATGCTTTGTTTACGGACGTTTTTGGAGCTGTTTTTCTATTGAGTCAATGAAAAACTACTCCAAAAACGGCTTAAGAAGTGACATGCACTTCTTTTTTACGGGGCGTTTCTTTACACTCGGTTTTTAGAAATGGCGCATAAAAAACCGCCCCGTGGGAACGAAACGCCGTTTTTCCCATTGAAATCAATGGGCAGATGTTTGATGGCATTCAACCCCAGTATTTTCAGCCACTTTTCAGGGTATTTACGGCCCGGAAAACTGATGAAAATAGGCCGTGTGAGCATACCCTAAGGGGTGTGGAGCTGTAGTGATTCTGTGTGCCTTCATATAGGCGCCATGCATACAGCTCTGCCATGTGCATGAGCCCTCTTTCTGTATATTGCAAGGGCCTGTTCACATCCAGCGTTGGGCCTCCGTTCATGGGTTCCATTAGACCTTTCCGTCAGTGGAATCCATGGCTTTCTGTTCATGGGTTCCTCTGATGGAAAGGTCTAACGGAACTCATGAACGGAGGCCCAACGCTGATGTGAACACAGCCTAAATATTGGTGCGCGGATTCCAGCTGAAACGGGCATACCGATCAGCTGAGACCTCTCAGCTCCATGTCCATAGGCAAAATGTGGAAGAAAATGTCAACCAACAGTTTTGTCATGTCGACTATACAAGCGAATACAAAACCCATCAAACCTCTCTGGTTATAGTAAATATCTAGGCAACCATGGAAAATTCAGTTTACCCTCGAGATAGGGTACTCTCTTACCCCTCAAAAAGAATTCCCAAGTTTCTTTCTGTCTGCTTGGTCAGTTCATGACGCGAACAGTCGAATGCTGGATATATCAGGCACTGATGGTGTCGTGACACACCTAAAGCAGGCATGGAGATCACAGGTAAGTAATGTTTTTGAGAGAGGGAGGGTGGTCCAGCCCAGGCAAAACTGGACATCCATTTGCAGCATCTATATATTTCCTTCTTGCATTGCCCCCTTAGAATAGTCTGCAAGGTTTGTAAGTTCAGGTTGCCTAGCTTGACTACTTGACTTTCTGTCGAAGTACATGTAGGTACTGATGGGTCACCGGAGGTTCTATCTGTTTCACAATGCACTGCTGTTCTCCATTCTACACAAGCTTGTTTTAGGTCCTTCCTACCCAGACAACAAGATGCGTGACCGAACTGCACATGAAATCATGATGCTTCAGGAGCAGAACATACAATAAAAGAGGGAAAGACCAGTAAAGATTTTAAAGGGGTTATCGCCAGGATGGGCGATGACTTTCTGATTGTGTGGTTCTGAATGCTGGGACCTCCGATCTTCAGAATAAAGGTGCAACAAAGTTACGTAGTTAAGGCGGATCTTTCATCTCAATACGCTGCCCTAGGTAAGGGCAGCATATTACAGGGACAGGTCTATTCTTATTAGCTAAAATGACACAAATATTTTACCATTTGGCTAAAAGGAGCCATTGAAGTATACACTGGACTCCGTTAGGAGTCTGATCTATTAATGAGAGCCTCGTCTCCTCACAATGATCAATGGGCTGCTGTGAAAGTAAATACACAGCAGCCGAACGTCAGTCACCAGAGGGGGGGGGGGGGGGGGCGCTCGCCTCATGAATAGAACGGACTCATAACTGGTGTATTCTTTGATTGCTCCTATTAGCCAAAAAGGCAAAATATTTTTCGTATGCTGTTTTGGCTAATAGGAGGATGGACCTGTCCCTGTAATATGTTGCCCTTACCGAGGGCTGCGTATTCGGCTGACAAATCCACTTTAAGCGTTTCCTTTAACAACTTCTACCTCTTCGATCACGTGATCGGCAAAGGTTCCAGAGGTTGGACCCCCAACAATCAGGAAGGGATCATCCTAGCAGTATTCCTTGTTGTGATGGGACTACCCCTTTATCTTATGTACTATCTGTGCATAGAGGGAGGCAAGGAGGAGACGTTGGCCCACATTTAATAAGACTAGCATATGTTACGCCAGGCTAAGTAAAGGAGCAAGTTGAAGGGATTTGCACCAAATTTATTATTAGGGTATGTTCACACGCCCTATTTACGAACGTAATTAGGGTGTTTTACGGCTCGAATTACGTCCGAAAATATGGCTCTAAACCGCCGGCAAACATCTGCCCATTGAAATCAATGGGGTTACGATGTTCTTCGCACACAGGCTTTTTTTTTACGCGCCGCTGTCAAAAGACAGCGAGTAAAAAGACGCTTGCATCAAAGAAGTGCATGTCACTTCTTGAGACGTAATTGGAGCCGTTTTTCATTGACTCCATTGAACAACAGCTCCAATTACGTCCGTAATTGACGACGCGAAAAACGCGAGTACGAGCAATTACGTCTGAAATTCTGGAGCTGTTTTCGCCTGAAAACCGCTCCATAATTTCAGGCGTATTGGACGCTGCCGTGTGAACATGCCCTAAGGCGTACGCCACTTAATCAATTTGTTTCATTTGCTTTATATGTAAAAAATTTAAGGAGACCTCAACCACTTTTCTCTGCACGTTTATATTTTGGCCAGTGCTAAGAAATGTCACAATTTTTAAAGTAACATTGTGTATTATAAATTGTGACCTTTTTTGGCACCGTTTACGGCAAAAACTGGTATGCTGCCTAGTAAATGTCGGCCATTGTTTAGTAAACGGAGACACCTAAACCGTCGTCCTTAGTTTTCCTTTCTATGGATTAACAAATGTTTTATGCTTTTATTTTTTCAAACAAAGAAAATCTGCCGCCGACACCTGATGATAAAATTGGAGTTGCGTGGCAACACAAAGAAGAAATGTATTTTATACAGTTCTATTTATTATGAGGAAGAAAATGGAAAATAAATAACTAGATGAGATTGAGAAGAGCTCCACTGCGCCATTCTTTCCAGCTTCCAGGTCAAAGATGTGAATATTTACTAAATGTCTTCATACAACTAATAGAATAATAGTTCCTGGGTAATAGTCTCTCCTGCTTCCATTGGCGTTTATCATATATATATACACTTCACTGTATCCCGCCTGCTAGGTAATGAGTACAGAGTTTATTCTCCAGCTGTCCAGCCTCCTGGAACTTGTAGTTGCACGTGCGTTGAATAACACAATGGTTTGCCTATATTTTGCAACATCTGACTACAGAAATGTACACATAGCAAGTGGCTGGTATTGGGGATTTGTAGGTTAGCTTTACTGTAGGGCCTTGCTCACACGGTGCAGATTTTGCATGCATTTTTTTAAGCCAAAACTAACATTTGGATCCAGGAGAGAAGCTACTTTAAAGGGATATTCCCATCTTAGACATTTATGGCATATCCACGGGATGTGCCATAAATGCAGGTCCCAGCTCTGGGACCCGCACCTATATCGAGAATGAGGTCACCCGACCTCCGTTTCACCTGGTGCGGCAGCTTCTGGTCACAGATTCCAGGCAGGGACTATTGGAGAGAGGGTTGCGGCTGAATTCTCTTTTTTGGAAGTGCCTAGCAGCACTTGCTTGACTGTTTCTGTAAGGGTATGTGCACACGATAAGGGTATGTGCACACACACTAATTACGTCCGTAAGTGACGGACGTATTTCGGCCGCAAGTCCCGGACCGAACACAGTGCAGGGAGCCGGGCTCCTAGCATCATACTTATGTACGATGCTAGAAGTCCCTGCCTCACTGCAGGACAACTGTCCCATACTGAAAACATTATTACAGTACGGGACAGTTGTCCTGCAGCGAGGCAGGGACTCCTAGCGTCGTACATAAGTATGATGCTAGGAGCCCGGCTCCCTGCAGTGTGTTCGGTCCGGGACTTGCGGCCGAAATACGTCCGTCAATTACGGACGTAATTAGTGTGTGTGCACATACCCTAACTGCATTTACGTCTGAAATTACGGAGCTGTATTCAGGAGAAAACAGCTCCTGAATTTCAGACATAATTGCATGTACTGGCGTTTTGCGGGGCGTCTTTTACTGACGTAATTTGGAGCTGTTCTTCATTGGAGTCAATGAAAAACGGCTCCAATTACGTCCCAAGAAGTATCCTGCACTTTTTTTGACGAGGCTGTAATTTTACGCGCCGTCTTTTGACAGCGACGCATAAAACTACAGGTCGTCGGCACAGAACATCGTAAGACCCATTGAAAGCAATGGGCAGATGTTGCCCGACGTATTGGAGGCGTTTTTTCAGCCGTAATTCGAGGTGTAAAACGCCTCCATTACGTCTGAAAATAGGTCGTGTGAACCCAGCCTAACTCCCATTAAATAGAATGGAGAGAGCTGCACGCATGCGGCCATCGCACCAGGCTAAACAGGATCGGGTAACCCTTGTTCTCTAGATAGGTGCGGGTCCCAGAGCTGGGACCTACATCTATCACACATTTGTGGCATATCCTGTGTATATGCCATAAATGCCTAAGATGAGAATACCCTATAAAGTGGTTTTCCCATAATCATTATTCATCATCTATCCACAGGATACGTGATAAATATCTGCTCGGTGGGAGACCGACCACTGGGACCCCCACTGATTACGAGAACGGGCTTACCTTGCCGTTCCTGAGAGCCCCATAGGAATGGAGCGGTAGTGTGCATGCTCAGCCACTGGTCCATTTATTGATACAGGGCTGTTTATTTTTTCCGTTCCTGGTTCTGGCTTAAAAAAATACATGCAAAATCTGCAGAAAATCTGCACTGTGTAAACAAGGCTTAATTAAGGTAAGGCTTCGTTCACATCTGGGTCAGGGCTGCGTTCATGGGTTCCGTCTGAGCTTTCCGTCAGGGGAACCCATGTACAGAACCCTGACTTAGACAAACGGAAACCATAGGTTTCCGTTTGAATCACCATTGATTTCAACACTGACTAGGAGTCCCTGCCTCTCTGCAGGACAACTGTCCCGTACTGTAATCATGTTTTCAGTACGGGACAGTAGTTCCACGGAGAGGCAGGGACTCCTAGCATCGTACATAACTATGATGCTAGGAGCCCGGCTCCCTGCACTGTGTTCGGTCCGGGACTTCCGGCCGAAATACGTCCGTCCATTACGGACGTTAATGTGGTCGTGTGAACCCAGCCTAAGCAGCCCAACGTTTACTTGCGGTCACACATTATGACTTGTGGGACAAGGGTCTCGTTTCTAAGTTTCCCAATAAAAGGGAATGTTACCAGTGGAATAAAATCAGGAGGTTTTGGGGAACGTCAGCGCCCCATTGCATTTCAGTCGCCTATAATAAATGTAACTCATTGTTTGCCAGTGGGCTGAGCTTTTTTTGCATCCACTGTGATTGTGTGGCCCCAGCTTGCAACCTTACAACACCGGGTAGCCACCCACATCAGATTTGGTGTATGTGGCTTGTGGCAAACGTTGGACAGCACTGAAACCTCTGGGCTTAGACATCGCTGCTTTTATCCAGCTGTATAACATTTTGATCAGATTTTGTTCAGGTTTTTTGTTGCAGTTTTCAAAACCAGTAGAGGATTTAAATAAAAGAAGTAATATCTGTCCGTGATACTGTCTCTTCCTTTAAGATCTACACCTGGCTTAAAAACCTGCATTAAAAAAAACCTGCATGTGTGAATACACCCTTAGGGGGTTATTTTTCCTAAGCTCCCCCTAATAGCCCCCATGTCCATTATCAGTGGGTTGCAGCAGCTCGACCCTGTGTTCTTGTCAAATACAGGAGGATAATGCGCCCTCTCCATGGCTACGTGTGGGGGTGTGGGGGGTCTTGCTTTATCTACACTGTGCAGGTGTAAGGACCCCCCTCCCCCTCTTCTCAGGAAGGAGGTGGCCTGGGCTAGCTGAGCCGCCTCCTCTGATGGATCAGACTGCTGGGGGTGTGGGGGGTCTTGCTTTATCTACACTGTGCAGGTGTAAGGACCCCCCTCCCCCTCTTCTCAGGAAGGAGGTGGCCTGGGCTAGCTGAGCCGCCTCCTCTGATGGATCAGACTGCTGGGGGTGTGGGGGGTCTTGCTTTATCTACACTGTGCAGGTGTAAGGACCCCCCTCCCCCTCTTCTCAGGAAGGAGGTGGCCTGGGCTAGCTGAGCCGCCTCCTCTGATGGATCAGGCTGCAGGGACCCCGGGATCTGCATTCCTCGGCTGCTCCTTCCCGCCTCTTCGTCAGTGACAGCCGATGCCCCGTGTTGTAGTATGGGCTGATCTGCCGGCATCGCTCATTATTGCCTTGGATTACGAACGAGACTCTTGCTGCAAAGTGCAGGGAGACAGGTGGAGTCCGGTCTCCACAGCAACCATATCCATAGCAGAAGGAGAAGGAGCTCACCACTCACATTGCAAAGGTCAGGCTTGTGCCAGGCGGAATGGTGAAGCCGGACAGAACCCTGGGAGAGTGGTTCATGCATGAGACGGGCAGGGGGGTGCAGTACGTGCCCCTTCACATCCTCCTTCCTAGCCAGCATCATGTAACCAGGAGGAATGGTGCTGATCTCCTCCTCGTCTCCACAACACGGAGGTGCCGCTTCTGATGGATTAGGATTCAGATTCCATAGAGTAGGTAAGACCGACATGATCTCCTTATATCCTCCTTGCCTTCGTAGATCTTCATGGTGGAGTCAGGTTGCTGGGTCTCCGGATCCTCCGTCTGCAACCTGTTCCTTTTGCTCTTTGGCTTCCCGGTTGCAGTAAATGGAGAGATCCTCCAGACAGGTGTGAATAGGAACAGAGCCAGCATTGTCTGCAGAGAGCGGTTACCTGAGAGCGCTGTGTACAGTAGATTTCATCTCACAGTCTCCCTGCCAAGTAAGCGCCGCACACTTCTTCTATGTCATGTCTTCTTGGCCTGGGATTGAGAGGAATACATTGTAGTCTGCATTACCGCATCAATCAATGATCCCCCCTCTAGTCTCTCACATCCCTGCCTTCCCAGAACCCTTTAAATGCAAATATTTAATATGCAAAATTATTTTGGTCTCATTGCAAAACCAAAATGTCATCGATGTAACTTAAAATGTGATGTCATGCATGAAAGGAAGCAGGAGGGGTTGGAGAGCCGCCACATTGCTGCATGGAGAGTGGCAGTCGTGCTTGTAGAGCCTCCAGTTAACACTTTACGGCTCTGCCATCTGTGTACCTGCTCTGTAGTGCCACACACTGTTGTACGTCCTTCACCTTAGTGGTCGGATATCATCTCCGGGCACTTGTCTAGACTATTGCACATTTTCCTGCCTCTCCTGCTGACAAAATTATCTTTGTATTAAATTCATTTGCATTTTTAGTATCTTTCTTCTGGAATTGATCTTTTCGCCAGCTGATATAAATCCAGTACAGAATAGAAAATAATAAAGAAAATATTGATCTTTTTTTTCCCCAGTGTTTTCTATTTACATTTATTTATTTTAATAATATAATGTATTATTATTTATTTATTATTATTATTGTCATTTTATGCATTACATCACATTCAGGGGATCTTGATAAGGTAAATGGGAATAAACGGTTGCATCTGCGGGCAGCTTTGCGCTCCACGCACCTCTATCCATTACCCATTTCTGACATTCTTTTCTCTGGGCACAAATGACTGAGGGTTTTTATTTTTTCAATGTTTTTTCATCTTTCTGTCATCATCTGTGCACTTTTTCCTTAAAAACAGGCGTCAATGGCGACAGAGAGAGAAGTGTCTGCGTAGCCTCAAAATGATGCAATGGAAGGATGAACAAAGACATTTTTTTTAAGGCCTCTTTCAGACGAGCGTATTTGTAATCATCCGGAATACGGACGCATAATGGATGATATTGCATCAGTATGTCGTCAGTATTGCATCAGTATTACAGATCCGTATTACTGATGGGCTGTCTTCTAGGGAGAAAACTAAATGACAGAAGACAGCCCCCTTGAAAAACGGATCACATACGGACCAAATACCGATGCATCCATATTTGAACTATTCCCCGTAGACTTGAATGGGCGTTTTCCATCCGCAATAAGGATGAAAGTGGTGCACGCTACGTTTTTAAAATACGCACATATTTTATACACCGATGTGAATAGCCCCCTGAATAACATTAGCTCTGTATTACATTCTGCCAAAAACTGAAGGAATACGGATGCAAAATACGCTCGTCTGAATAAGGCCTGATATTGTATATAATGCTTGTTTGATATCCTATAAGCCATCAGTGCAGAATAGGTACAAAGGTTTCACACAAATCTGTATACGGGTGGTTGCGCATATAGTTTTTGGAAAAAGTAGCTTTTTTTATGGCGTTTTCTTGCACTTTTTTGCCCAAAACCACTGTGGCCAGATGTTAGTTGTGAAAGTCTATAGTGGATCATTTTTCAGAATTTTAGGCTTCAAAAGTGTGTATGAAGGAGGACCTACACAGTTTTTTGTTTTTTTTTAAAGTCTTCATTGACTTTGATGGCGGAAAATCTTCACCTGTACAGTATCTCATGGAGAATGGCACAATATTTTTTTTCATATGTGTGGCGTACTTGCGTTTTTTTCCCTATGTGAGTGCAGCTTAAACCACCAGCATGCCATTATACAGCTGGGGTTTAATGTTCCACACATGCCTACCTCAAAACCTGACGTTTAGGGAGTAATTTGTAAAGTAAGTTAAAAATTATCGAGGCGAGACTTAGAGCGGCATCGGGGGCATGCATATTGCACATGGCGCCAAGGACAGTATATTGTACCTGACTTCATGTGCACATTGCGCATGCGCCAGATCCCGCCGAACACTACCCAGACACTAAACCCCATCTGCAAAACGGCATGCGGGTGGTTTAGTGGCTCCAAACCTACTGAGAGGTTCTCTTTAAACTGCCCAAAGACATAATAATTCAACCGATATCATGATCTATAACTCTAAACGTTAGTCCTGGTATTTACTTTACTATTGTGTAAGAAAAGTGAGGGCAATGCAAATGTACAATATTTCCAACCAAACGAATGGTATTTTGTTACAAGAAAAAGGCTCATATTGTGGAAATACTGTAAAGCTAATCAGAATGCCTGTAAAATCAGGGTAAAGCCGGTCTGTTACACTATCCTAATGATTTTAGTTGCTCTGTAATAATCGCGATGTGGCAATAAAAACTAACAATCATCACTATTGGTTCTATTTGTGTAAGGCCAGGATCACACACGCAGTTCTGACACCGTTCCTGGTGCAAATTTTGCCTCCGTTTTTTTTTTTTTTTAGGCAAAGCCAGAAGTGGATTTAAAAGAAAGGGAAGGTATAAGTAAAAGAATGATGCATCTCCTTTCTTTTGTGTTCACTCCTGTGTTTGCCTCAAAAATCTAAGTCAAAAAGTGCATTCAAAATGGGTGTGTGATCCTGACCTAAAACTGTTTGGTCTAGCGATAGTAGAGAACGGTTACGAAGACGGCTTCTGCGTATGGGTGACACTCCACATCCTCACGTTTCACACAGATAACTTGTTTATTTAAATGTACACCATGTAATACTTTTGTTTCTCCTGTGGTGGCGCTGTAGGGAAATGAAACACTTAATGCTGGGTGCACCCACAGATTACAGCTGATCGATGTAGATCACATCAGCGGAACTCCCTGTGATCAGCTTATTTTTGGTTTGTCTTTGCTTGATGCCCATGTCTGGTTTCTGCTCTGAGTGTGACAACCATATTTCCCTAAATCTCTTGACTGCTACCTCAGTTTCTGGTAGGATGGACTTTGATGCATTTATGACTTTGCCAACCACGACTTGTAATTGTCCCACTTTGTGTGCTAGGAAAGAAGAAGGTGGCACATAAGGCACAGACACTCCCTTGCAGGTTCTTCCTCCCTTGAAATAACATTTTACATTAAACGCTTTCAAAATGATGAGTTTCTTGTGTTTCAAAGACCATTGTCACAGAAAAAGAACATTTTGTAGTGGGAAGTGCTGGCGAACTGACAAGATTTTGACAAAGTGAAGGTGACGGCTGGACACAGTAGACTTAGAATTGCAGCACGTCCTCCAGCTGAGAGGAGGCGGCAGCTGCGCAGAAGAGGCTGATGGCATAACCCACAGTCTAATATAATTGGCAGTATATTAATTATCTTGACTGTACAAATTCTCTTCTCTTTTTTTAAAAATTATTATTAATAAGCATGGTCGTAAATGAATACATGATTTTTTTTTTTAAAGGGACATTATATGTATTCTAGCCTCACAATGACTCCTTGATGAGCTTCGATGCGATAATGGTTGAACGCTATTAACCCCCTGATCATGTAGAAACTGTTTAACACCGTAACAATTAAGAACTCTCGTTTTGCTTAAAGGTGATGTATTGCGAAAAATACATTTCTGGTTGTATTGTATGGGAGTAATAATTGCATTTTTATTCATCATTTTTGTCACAAGGGAATATTATGTTTGTTTTATGTAAAAAAAAAACAAAAAAAAAAAAACCCTACACGCTTATACTTTTAGGCCTTATTCACCCGAACGTTGAAACAGCGGCCGTCACACGGACTTATATAGTTCATTGTGGCTGTTCACACGGCCATTGTTTCAACGGACCGTGTGAAGGGTCCGTGAGAAAAAAGGACATGTGCTATTTTTTCACTCTAGTCTATGGAGGGATGCGTGATAACGTGTCCCGCAGCGCAGAGCACGGATGCACCTCGGACGTTTTTCACGTTTGAGACGTGCAACACTTGCGTGAATCCGGCCTAAGGCTCTACTTATGATTAATTTAGTAATCACATGCCTAAATATAATAGCAGAACGTCTTGGGCCAATCATTTCTCACATATCTGAAAGTGACCCTCTGGTGAAAAAAGGAAGGGGCAAACCACTTAGGCTGAATGCATACAGTGCGTATTTTGCTGCGGCAAAACCGCAAGAAATGTGCAGCAAAAAGACTCACCTGAAGGTATTTTTCTATATACGTTTTTCAGTGCGGTTTTTACGTTTTGCGTAAATCGCTGCGTTTTCATGCTGCGGGTTTTGCTGCGTATTTACCCAAAACTAGGGAGATCAGATTCGCAAGCAGAATCGCGGGATAAATTGACATGCCGTGGTTTTGAAAATACGCTCCGTGGATCAATTTACGTGCTGTTTTAGAGTTGTACTTAGCTTGGCCCTGCGCTTCTGGAAATCCTTGGGGGTTTTTACCACAACTGCTCATTGAGGTCCAGAGCAGAGGTTGTCATCGCCTGCCCGGGAAGCTTTTCTAGAAATAACGCTCATCTCTGCACTGGCAAGTCTGTACGGTGGCAATTGAAATTTGCCTGTAATACCTCGTAATATGGTGCCACCATAGTGTGTTCCGTGCGGCAAAGTCTTACCAGGTTATTCTCCCTTAGAAGTAATGCTTTTAGGGGAGAATAGCTCTGTAATCCAATTGAGCATGTCATACCGTTCAAATACCTCCATATAAAATTGGAGTTGCAGTAAGGTTCTTACACATTTATAAACTTGAGGCAAAACTGTATCTAATTCAGGGAAGTATCGGCCAATTTTTGAGGCCCATACATCATGACTGTCCCTAAGCACGTCACCATAGAGGGACCTTCTCAGAATGATGTTGTTTTATTTAGTACCACCTGTTTATAGAAAGCAGTCACCATCTACTTCCTCCATGTGAAACGGCACATTGGTGAGAGTTGGATGGATTCCCATTGATGTGGTGGTGACATGATAGGGCAGAACCATGGTCCATGCTATAGAACAGTTCTTACCTGAATTTAGCCGCCGCCACCTTAGCTGAAGATTTATTCACTTCCGTTATCCTGCATCTTGTCACAAAACCATCCTTAATACCACCTTGAATGCCAATGGCCTGTGCCGAATTTAAGAATCATACATACATCGGCCATTGGCATTGAAGCACCACCTTCCTCCATTATTTAGGACACTGTAGCCCACATTTATTATTTAGTTAATGCCTGCTTCGGGGAAAAAACTGCACAGGTTAAAAAAGTGACATTTGTCTTCTTTCAAAAAAGAAAGCAGTCAAGAAAAGTGTGTGTGGTCAAGCTGTAAATGTGGTTTTAGACTTAGAGGCGCAAATTATTGGTGAAAATGTAACAGGCATAAAAATAAGTACAAACCGACCATTCCAAATGCACCAGACTTATTAAGAGGCCTGCAACTTTTAATGAATAATGTGTGTGTAATATAAATATATACACACACTATAAGGACAAAAGTATTGGGACACACCTCTAGATCATTGAATTTGGGTGTTCCATTGCCACAGGTGTATAAAATCCAGCACCTCGCCATGCAATCGCCTTTACAAACATTTGTGATAGAATGGGTCGTTCTAAAGAGATCACGGAATTCCAGCGCGGTCCTGTATAAGGACATCACCATTGTAACAAGTCAGTGCGTGAAATGTATTCCCTCCTAGATATTCCACTGTGAGTGATATTATTGTAAAGTGTAAGTGTTTATGAACCACAGAAACTCAGCCTTGAAGTGGCAACGCACATAAAATGTTACAGAGCGGGGTCGCCGAGTGTTGAGGTGCATAAATGTCACCAAAGTTCTGGTGACACAATAATTGCAGCGTTCCAAACCTCCTCTGTCACTAACATCAGCACAAAAACTGTGCCCCGGGAGCTTCATGGCATGGGTTTCCATGGCCGAGCAGCTGCATGCCAAACTTACATCACCAAGCACAATGCCAAGCGTCGGATGGAGTGGTGTAAAGCCGCTGCCACTGGACTCTAGAGCAGGGGAAACGTGTTCTGTGGAGTGATGAATCAACTTCTCTACCCAGTCTAATGGATTAGTCTGTGTTTGGTGAATGCCAAGAGAACGTTACCTGCCTGACTGCATTGTGCAAACTGTAAACTTTGGTGGAGGAGGGATTAAGCTATGGGGCTATTTTTCAGGGGTTGGCCTAGGCCCCCTAGATCCAGTGACTGGAAATCTTAATGCTTGTGAATACCAAGACATTTTGGACAATTGTAGCTTCCAACTTTGTGGGAACAGTTTGGGGTTCGGCCCTTTTCTGTTCCAGCGTGATTGTTCCCCAGTGCCGAAGATCCATAAAGACATGGTTGGGTGAGTTTGGTGTGGAAGAACATGACTGTCCCGCACAGAGCCCTGACCTCCACCCCATCCAACAACTTTTGGATGAACTAGAACAGAGATTGCGAACCCGGCCCTCTCCCCCAACATCAGTATTCATTACACACAGAGTGATCTATTTCCAGCATTTCTTTCTTTTATTGTTGATGGTTATGGTAACACTTAATGAAAACCCAAAATTTAGTTTCTCACAAAATTAGAATATTATATAAGCCCAATTTAAAAAATGATTTTTAATACCGAATTTCCTGCTAGACTGCTGCGTTGACTCTAAATTTTGGGTTTTCATTAACTGTTACCATAATCATCAACATTAAAAGAATAAAATGCTGGAAATAGATCACTCCGTGTGTAATGAATCTATAGAATGAGTTTCACATTTTGAATTGAATTACTGAAATAAATTAACTTTTCATGATGTTCTAATTCATTGAGAAGGACGTGCGCGTGTGTGTGTGTGTGTGTGTGTGTATATATATATATATATATATATATATATATATAATGCTAATATTAAAGTAAGTAATAACACAGATTTCTGGAAATAAGAGAATATTACATCTCTTTCTGCTATCCACAATTAATTGGCCTCTATCGAACGTGTGTGTGTGTGACGCCTGCTGTTCCGCCGCGGCGGTGTCTTGTTAGGACGGCTGTATTGATGCACAGTCTGGAGGTATATAACACTGCTTTCCATTGATTTAGAACCTTTAGGATATATTCGCATGCAGCAGATTTGTTGAAGAAAGTTCTGTGACTTTCTTATTCATCTGAATGGGGCTGCAGAAATCCACGCACATGTTGCAGAAAAATATCCCGTTCAGTTGTATGCAATAATCCTACTGCGTGTAAAAATACCCTTACAGCTTTAACCCCCACTATGCCAGCTTATATGTCGTTTTATTAAACCCTGTCTTGTTTTAAGTATCATAAAATCTCAATTTTTTTATTGTGTACGATTTTATATATTGTTATAATTTAGGGTACATAAATTCTTTAATAAAATCTTACTTATACTTGTCTTCAGAGGATCAAAGTAATAAGGTCACTGAAAATCTTTTTTTTTTTTTTAAAGGAGTTGTCCAGGTTTAGAAAAAAATGGCTGCTTTCTTCCAAAAAACACAGCGATCACTATCCATGTGTTGGGTCTGTTATTGCAGTTCCGCTACAGTTAAGTGAATGGTGCTGAGCGGCAATACCGCACATCTTGTGGACAGTGGTGCTGTTTTTGGAAGAGAGCAGTCATGTTTTTCTAAGCCCGGACAACCCCTTCAATGGTCTATACCCATATACGTTTGAGGCTAGTGCCACATGATGACGTTGCTCACGCATCACCCAACCAACTTTTCCTCATTATCTGTTACATGGCAAAGTATTGGTAAGTCATACAACAGATAAGTCATGCTTGTCCCTTTGGTGTGATCAGAAGTATGAAGTTGCAAGACTTCCTAGCCTTAGGAAAGATTTTTCATGATAATCTCCAGCCAAAAATGTAGAACGGTTTCCTCACGAGCACTTCCAACTGCCCTCCTACCCTAACCTAAAACGTAAGACTTACTCCGTTTGAAATTAGGTAAAGGATAAGACCATGCAGTTCTAGAATTACTAAACCGTTTTAACCAAATCGGGCATAGCTTGGGCATAGCTGTTGTGCTGGTCTATCCAGGATCCCGGAATGGGGCATCCCAAAAAATGTTACACTTGGGGAAAGAGGAGAGTCTGGAGGCCGTGTTTTCAGACAAGACTTTTAGTTTTTTACCTAATTTACTATTTTCCCAATTTAGTTTTTATTTTCCCTGATTAAAATATTGAATTTGATAGACACACCTCACAACAATGTAATCGTATAGAGCAGATGCTATAGCCTTATTGAATGTTTTTGGTTTATTCCAAATGTCTCTAGTTTAGGATAAGAATATGAAATGTGGCACCAACAAAAGGAACTTTTGTACACAAAGGTAGATGTAAAATATTACAACTTGAAGTAAATTTTTTTATTTTTGTTCAGGATAGTGGGTTATATTCTCAGTATAACTTTTTTTTTTCCTAAACTATTTTTACCTATTGAGCAACAGCCGAAGTCCAGAGGAATACTTACTACTTAAAAGAATTCCAACATGATCGGAATTCTTGCCTTCATAGGGAAAAAACTAAGGTTATATAAGAATTGCGGTAATATCATGATTGTGCCACAACTCGTGGGTGACAATATTGTGATAAAGCACTACCCTTATAGGTCTCCTTTCTTCTCTCTGAATGTAACACTGACCCTATTTCCGGGCACGTTATTCTGCAAAGTCAATCTATGAATATTATAAATGTGTTCTGTCCAAAGTATAGTGTGACTTGTATGCTATACGTGGTTTGTGGGAATGATCGACCTTGTTCTCTATGCTTAGAGTACTTATAGAATTTGCAGGTAGATATTTGATTCGCTTGACCTGAGATGTGTAAAGAGGTGGTTTGTAATATTGGGATTATGATTAAGTTTGAGTTTAAGATTAAATGCTGGAATTCTCCAATTTTAGAGGCATTCTGCCAAAAACTTTTTAAATGAAGAGTAACAGTAAAATAGATTAAAGGAGTAATTTCGGTAATGGAGAACTGGTATGATGGATAAGACTGTACTTTCTGACTCCTTTACCCGCTTTCCCTTTTCTTCTCCAGTTGCTTCAAGGCTCTTCATCTATCCTGCTTGCAGGGACTTCATGCAACCCTGATGCTCTGATGTATAGAGAGGCACAGGAGAATTCAGTACCTGTGTGCCTAGATAACCCATCATCGGTAAGCCCGCCGCCTCTTCTTTTTTTTCTGGACGGTCAGGTGGTGTATTTGTATACTAGTTTGAAGATTTATTATATATTTTGTAGGCCGCTCTAAAGCAAACACACCTTTATGGGTAATCATTTGGTGTAAAGGTTTTGCGTAATATGACGGGTACACCCTAGAGCATCGCTTGGGTTCAGTATTATGAAGCAGTGTGCATCATCCGTGCATCCTAAGCGCCATTTAATTTCACGCCAATTTAGCTAACCTGGTGTTCTGTATCCTGGGTGTATTCCGGCTGCTGCCAGGTGCAGCTGGGGCTGAATGAAAAGGCAGATAATATACTCTGTAAGGAGCTTCTCCTGTAATTATTTCAGACAATAAAAATTGTACCTGGAAGCACAAATGAACTAAAGCACATAGACTTTTATGTTGTGCTACGAAATAATAACGACCTAAACAAACACTATACTAAAGGAGAGCAGATGAAAGGTTGTAAGAAAATGTGTTTATGTGCCATGGTCAATGGACACAACTTGAAGGTTCTGGGTTTTGGTCTCTGCCAGATTCCTGTTCCTGAAGTGACCCTTCCTTTCATTCTAACAGTAGAACATTTAGATTATCCCAAAACTATAAAGACTGCACATTTCCTCCCTCCGCCTCTTATTCCATTCTTTTACGATGGTCATAGACATTAGATTGGATTAAAAATGACATGATGCTCTAAAAACTATTTCTATGGATTAGGTGTCTGTTGTAGGAATTGCTCACTTGAATTGTCACCCCAAAGATGATCTGACTGACCCTTCTGGCAGGTCTAGGCCCAGTTTTACCTTAGAGGGGTTTTCCCATCAGACACATTTATGACCTATCCACCTCCAGGACTTGCACCTATCTCTAGAAGGTGGCCCCCTAAACTCCGTTCTACCTTTTTCTGCTCCCTCTGCCTCCTGGCCACTTTCCCGTTATATGGTCGGGAGTTATGAATACAGCGTATCTCGCTGAGCTATGTGGTTTCCGTAACTCCCATAGTAGTGAATGGCCGTTACGGAAACAGCGTAGCATTCGAGCTACGCTGTTTCGGTGACTACCATTCAGTTCTATGGGACTTACGGTTAACGCTGTTAACCTATGTCATGGTCGGAATTCACCTGCTTCTGTCGTGACACAGCAGCAGAACGGGGTTTAGGGGGCCCTGTCCCAGAGGTGGGACCCGCATCTATGTGACATTTGTGACATACATATCCTGTGGATATGTCATCATTGTCCCTCATGGGAAAACCCATTTAATTTCTGTCCAGTATGGATTTTTATATAGAAAACTATAGTACTTACAGTAAAAAAACAGTCTATAGCGTGTGTATGGGTTGTTTGGAAGCCAAAGGGAGTTTGTTTTCCCTGCTGCTTTTTTTGCTCTAGGTTTCAATCATTCTTGCTTGGGATTTTCTAAGGCTATTTATTTGTGCAGAATCTGGTTTACTCCCCTAAAGTAGATCTGTCATGGGAGAAGTCACAATTGCGATCCAGGCAACAATCTGAAGAAATCAGTCTTGTGATTGACTGTAGAACAGTTTAGCTAATTCTTTAATATTCAGTACCGTAATTTTTGTTTTCAGTTTGCTGTCCACATTATAATTACTATGTATGCATCCTTGTCTGTATAGCTCAAAGTAGTATATACTGCATATCAGGGGTGGGCACCAGCAATAGCGGGCCCAAGTGCAAGAACTGTATATCCGCTCCATTATGACAAAATGCTTATTTCATGCTACATATGGTATGTCCGCCCCTGAGCTTATCTGACTGGTCGTGATGTCACAGTAGGTTACCTGACTGAACACAAATTTGTGATGTCACAGCAACTTACCCGACTGAAACACTCTTATTAAATCACAGTATCTTACCTGATTAAAACACATTGTTTTTTTCCCAACAGATAACCTCATGTAACATCACAAATGTATATCTCTTTGAAACCTACTTTTGATGTCATAGTGGTTTACCCCACTTTAACACGCTTGTGATGTCACAGCAGCTTAAAGAGGCTCTGTCACCAGATTTTCAAACCCCTATCTCCTATTGTAGGTGATCGGCGTTGCAATGTAGATAACAGTAACGTTTTTTTTTTTCAAAAACGAGCATTTTTGGCCAAGTTATGAGCATTTTTATATTTATGCAAATGAGCCTTTCTTATGGACATTGTGAATGGAAGTGTATGATGCTGACGAATCAGCATCATCCACTTCTCTTCGTTACCACCCAGCTTCTGGCAGTGCACAGACACACAGCGTGTCCTCGCGAGATCACGCTGTGACGTCACTCACTTCCTCCCACAGGAACTTTATCGCGTCGGATGAGCGAGGACACGCTGTGTGTCTGTGAACTGCCAGAAGCTGGGTGGTAACGAAGAGAAGTGGATGATGCTGATTCGTCAGCATCATACACTTCTATTCACAACGCCCAGCTAGTAAAACAAGTAAACACGCCCAGATGTAACACACATAATACACACCCAGTTGGAAATAAGATTAAAAACGCCCAGTTGGCCATAAGAAAGACTCATTTGCATAAATATTAAAATGCTCATAACTTGGCCAAAAATGCTCGTTTTTTAAAAAGAAAAACGTTACTGTAATCTACATTGCAGCGTCGATCACCTGCAATAGGAGATAGGGATTAGAGAATCTGGTGACAGCTTCTTTAACTGACTCAATGCAACTTGTGATGTCACAGCAGTAACCTGACTAAAACATAGTTGTCATGTCACACTAGCTTACCTGACTGAAACCCACTTGTGATGTCACACTAGCTTACTTTAGAGAAAGATGTGTGATGTCAAAGCTATCTACTAGACTGAAACTTGTGATATCACAGTAGCTTACCTAGGAGTGTAAATTCATATCTCTATCCAAATTTATGTCCACTTTATAACTAAGGTACCAGTAGATAGGGTGAGGTCAATGATATGGATAGATTTTCACCCACAAATTTAACAGTACAAGGGATATATTTCGGACACTATAACGTCAAATAATAATATCTTCACACAACTTTTTTTTATTTTTATTGTGGGCTACAGGTACGAACGTGCTTATGCGGCCACAATTCCATGGGAGAATTGCGGCCCCATTAATTTCTATGGGCCCATTCACACGACCGTGGTTTTCACAGTCCGTGCATGGCAGAATGAACGGACATGTCTTATTACGGCCGTGTTCTGCGGTCCAGGCTCATAGAAAATAATGGACGCGATTTGCGGGTGGCTCACGGGTGAGACTCCACAGCACATGGCTACGGTCGTGTGCATAAGGCCATAAAATGGAGCATATTCAACATTGTTCATAAAGTGATTGGTCAAAGGTACCAGTTGAGAATCTTATGAGGCTATGTGCACATGACGTATTTGCAGGTAGGAAATTCTGAAAAATATTGCCAGTTCTATGTGCCGCAGATTCGAACTAGGAATAGTCCCATTAACAAAATCGGAGGATCATATACAATACTTGATGTCAAATGCTGCATAGAAAGGTCCAAACATTATATTGCCAGCGCAGTGCTGGTATCAATGACAGAAACTAGTGCTGCTACATGAAAGCATTCATGAAGATTTCTGTGTTTAACGCTTTAGTACTAGTGACAACTGTAACATATCTGGAAAATAATTAACAATGTTTTTGTCTTGATATTCTTTTTAGCAACCAAACTACTGGAGCTTTAAGGTCAGTATTCCCCGGGGGTCGCATGTGGTATTCACTGTGTGTTTTTACTTTCTCCTGTTTGTGGGGGGATGTGGCAGGTACTGAGCCAGATATATAGGTGACTTAGTCTTTCTGATTTCCCCGCAGTGTTGCAGATCAATGACCTGTTGTATTGTATGGTTTCTGTTGTTCTGCATGTTTGGATCAATAAGCCTTTATACTTTATTAGGTAATCCAGTGTATGTTAAAAATAAGCAATAAGACGTATTTTTAAATTACATATCAGTAGAAATTAGGAGGATTATACTTTTTTTTTTTGCCGATTATGATATTTATTTGTGATCTCCCCCCTTCTCCGCCATTGGGGTACAATGAGGTTTGTTAATGTGGCTTAATAATTTTCTATGGACTGGCATGTCCGACAAATTGGTTGGATTTGGTCAGTTCTACTTATTACATAGTGGGTTTTTATTCCTTAAAATTATTTTCCACTTTTTAACACTGTCAAAATTATGTGCCGATTTAATTTTTGAATATATGTTCATAGTGGTCAGAGCTTTGTTTTTCTGATACAGAGCTACAAATCCCCTGCATAGACATATAGATTTACATGATAAACTCCTGGCAACCTGCAGCCGCCACTAGAGGGTGCTTACTGCATACAATTTATACATGGACTTCAATAATAAAGTAAGCAGCTCCTAGGCTCCCTCTAGTGGTGGCTGCAGGTAGCCATATGTTTGGCTTTGAATTTTGTGCCTTTTGCAGGGGAAATCGAGCTCTGCATCAGGAAAAACATAGCCCTGACTGTTATAAAAATCTACTCAGAAATTAATCAGTACAGAATTTAGGTTAAATAATAATAATAATTTTAAAAAAAAAGACAAATGGTGGATGTTCACTAGAGAAAAAAAAGTGTTAACTCCTATAAGGAAGATGTGTGCTCTCAAGGTGATAGCTGGGTCAGGCTGTCAACACTTGGCAATAAATAAAGAGCTAGGTCACACATTCTCTCTGAATGCAGGAAAATGTCATCATGTCCGTGGAGATCATTCACACAGAGAGAGACGGTATCCTAGAGAATTGGCCCTATGTTCATATACAGTAAATGATGGTTGAAGTGGCTTTTTATAAGCATTACAGTTTTTTTTCCTTTGGTCTTGGATACACCATAAATATTAATAAAGGCAAGGACAGAAAATCCTGTTTTCATGATATACATCTGCAAAGGTTCAGTTTGCTGCCCAAATCCCTGTATCTAAATACCCTGGCCAAGGATATTTGTGACTGGTGTATTTATGACGGTGCTCCCGGTTTCGAGGGTCTACCTGCAAAGGGACTTGATTTTGTAGGTGGATACAAAGGAAAGGCCTAAAATTAGAAATCATCCTGTAAGAAACACATAAAAGTGTTATATCCAATTATGACCAAATAAAAACTGATCTTTAGTGTATTTTTGTTTTAGTAGATAAACTAACATGTCTTGCAATCTGTTTTTATCAACCAGAAGAAATTTAAAAAACCGCTTTGTGTAATGGCCGCCACTGCCTCCCGCTTATAGTTACTGGTCCCCGGCGTCTTTTGGCCGGCTCCTCTCCCCCCTGTTCATGCTGCTGGAAGCCTCCCACGCTGCTAGTGCTTCCCTCCTGAATCTCCTGCCTTTGCTCCTAGTGCGTGCGCTCCTTCTCCTCTCATAGGCCTGCTAGCGCCAAAATTCCACCCAGTTTTCGCTGTATAAAAAAGGTTCCTCCTACATTTCTCCTTTACTGAACAATTAGGTTCTCCTAAGACTTGTATTTGGATCGCCTATAACCGACCCCGCCTGAACTTGAACTCGCGTGCCCTTATCACTTGCCTGTTTACCGTGACAATCGTCTGCCGCCTGCCCTGACTGCTGGCTTTGCTAAACGTGAGTGAACATCTGTCGCCCAACCTGGCCTACGCTAATACCGGACCCTGTATCATGTCTGCTGTCATTGTACCTCACCTGTACACGTGGGCCGTTGCCAACGGAGACTACTCTGGGGTTAGCGACCTGGGCGTACAAGTCCACATCTCCATTCGCAGATTAAAGGGTGAACGCCTAGCTATCCCTTAGACAGACCTCAACAGTTTAAACCCACACCAATTCCATTGGTAACACAGTGGGTCCACACCATCCTCTGTAGGCCGCCCCGTGTCAGTCACTACTTCTACGGGCCCTCATGACCGTTTCTCATAGTAACTGAGGTGAATAATGCTAAGGAATGTAGAGCACTGTGTAGAGTTTTATTTTACCGTCTGTATTATAGTCTTTTTCTGTTTTATAATTAAAAAATAATCCTCTGTGATTTAATGTTGCTAAACGATAAACTATGAAAAAATAACGTGGTGGGGGGGTTGTATGTTTTTATATGCATTGTACGGCTGAGCAGATGTCTTGAAAACCAAGATGATATTCAGAATAAAATGCTTTCTCCACAGGACGCACAATGCTGCAACTTAATAGGGAAAGAGGGGCTTTAGTGTCTGTTTTCCTGCGAGACCATCCATATTCTAGGAGACCTCTGTAACCTGGCAGGTAGAAGGAGCGCTCCTTTTATATACATCCAGCTGATCAGTAAGAGAACTATTTTATCCTGAAGTCTCGCTAGTTGCCGAGAAGCCAGTAAAGGTCAGGAGATGTTTGCCTGAGAAGGTGTTTGGGGGTGAGGGGAGTCCTCGTCTGTTGGGAACTGCTGGTAACTTGGTTACTGCAGGCGTGAGCAAGCGTTTAACTCCATAACGTCTGCATACATTCCCTGCTGATGTTATAAGAATGTTGTTTTTGCTAACACATTGATTGCGATATTGTCACGATCATGTCATTGATCTTCTGCATTGCCCACTAATGGTGCCTATAAACATTAGATGAACGACGGCCGAACCCAGCGATTTTGGCAGGATTAGCCGGCCGGACTCTCACCCGATGGCAGATGTCGGGTGGAAGAAGGATCGAGCATGTTTGATTTCAACATGCCCCATCCTTTGTTTTCACAGGAGATAAGCCGCAGCCAAAGGTGTTTGTCAGAGGTTATTGCCTTCTCCCCATTGAACATACATACACGCTTAGCCGAACTGAGCGTGCATAGGGTGTCAGCCGAACAAACTATCTAAGGTGTATGGCCACCCTTTAGAGTGCTGCTGTCTTGTGGCATGACAATATGTGGTCCCCTAGGGCATAGAGCCTAGGCTTCAGTATAGCAACCTCAGCAGCCCCTATAGGTACGACATTGCAGTGGGTAAAAACTGAGTTATTTATATACTTTCTGTTGCTTATATAGTGCCAATAGATCAGTACGTTTTTTGGAGTGCGGGAGGAAACCAAAGTACTCGTGCAAACATGGGGAGAACATGCAAACTCCATGCAGATGTTCTTGGTCGGATTAAAACCCAGGACCCAAGTGCTGTAAGGCAACAGTGTTAACCACTGAGGCACCGAGCTATTGAAAATACTCCTGGTCAAGAGTGGCACTGTTTTTAAAACCCTTTAAAATTTACATTGAGTACAACTGCTTCAGGCTTGTTAACTCTCATCCGTGCAAAATATACCCCCAAAGTCCTAGTAAATTTTGATAAAGTTTCCATATCTTGCACTGAATGGTTTTAAAGCGGACAGAAAAGGACAAAAGCACGAAAGAAACGTTAGCCGAACCCGGTCATATTGGTGGGATAAGCCGACGATCTCGTGTATGGGGGCCTGACGGCTGTCCCCTAATGGCAGGCATTGGCGAAAGAGTTGGTTTACAACGTGCCCAATAATTTGTTACCGCATAAAATTTTCCTTTTCCCCTCAAAATAAACTTGTAAGCTCGGCCGAGCGTGTAAATTTACAGTGGAGTTTGGAGAATTAGCAAGCTTGGCTTACAGCTATCTTATGTATAGTCAACTTTATCTGAATCTATGCTATACACCAGCAGTTCTGAATGCATAGAAAAGCATCGATGGTTCCACCTACTATCAAATCTTCTTGTGCTGTGGGTTGATGTAGTAAAAACTACCCTCTCTTTAAACAAGGTATTCTACCATTGTAAATGTTCCATTCTCTATATATTGTGCATTCATCTGGGTTGATTAAAGGCTACGTAAACCTTTTGATATCTTCTTTTTTTTTTTTTTTTTTTTTTTTTTAATAAAATTGTGTATCCGTGTGATTGGTGCCACTTCCTAAATACATTTTATTAAAAAATTGTTTTACTTTTTGAGATACAGCTCCTTTGTATCCTGTATACAGAGCAGCTGTATCGTGCGCTAAGACCTGAATCTGTCAGGTCAGCGGGACTGACGGGTTCAGTGTCTCTGACCCACAGGATCGAGCTGCTATTGATCACATCTAAGTACACAACTTAGATGTGATTGATTACAGGTGAATCCAGCATGTCAGAGACACGCAGGACCCGCTGACACTGAGCCCGTCAGGTTCGCGGGACTAATGTATTCAGGTCATTGTGAACAATACAGCTGCTCTGTATACAGGATACAAAGCAGCTGTATCTCGAAAAGTAACAATAATTTTTAATAAAATGTATTCAGGAAGTGGCACCAATCACACTGATACACAATTTTAATTTAAAAAAAGATGTTTTAAAAGGTTTACATAGCCTTAAAAGCTTTGCCGTGACATTTTTTATCTACTTCTATATAACTCGCGTACAATGTATTTTTTTTAATATTTCATTTATTGGAAATACCCAGAATCCCAATCTTATCACAATCCCTTACCGGTCTTTTGGGCACGTCGGTGATCTGAGTCTACATTTAGACCCTTCCATGGTTTTCCCACATAGGAAGGCATTTAACCACTGAACGGCAGTCTCTCATCCTCCCTGCTGTCAATTCCATTGAGGGTAATTTTGAAGCAAGCAGTCTCTCTAATCTATCAGGCAGTCTCTCTCGTCTCCAGTGCCAATGACCTTATAATGCTCAATGTACTGTCACTAATCTCCGTCAGAACAATTTCATTAGTCTGGCTCTATGGGGCTGAGTTCTCATTCCTCACAACCGAGTCTTTGCATTCTGACAGATCTGCTATTCATCTTGGGGTTCTTTCGGTCATTTTAACATCCCCCCTCTCTATTTTCAGTCGCAGCGTAGAATAAGACCCTTAGGAGAGTATCTACATTATATTTATTTGCTTTACAGTCATGGTCCCTTTCAGGGATTAAAGAGTCCCCTGTACAGTGTAACAAGATAAACACCTTATCCTATTTCTCTGTCGCCTGCATTGCCTGGTCTTCTGCTGCAGGTCTAAGTACTGTGTAATTCTTTGGTTTAACCTGGCTATTTTTTTTGTTAATCAACTAATTCTATTACTTTTATAAAGGTGCAGTCAGACGCGCCAGGTTTTGTTGCAGAAATTTCTACGATTAAAAATCTGCTGCATCTATTTGAGTAGGGTTGATTCTGCATTCAGATGTATGGAACTGATTTTTAGATGCAGAAATTTCTGCAACAAAGTCTTCCACATGTGAACGCTCCCTTAACAGGAATGTGCTCCGTACAATGTCAGGGATACATTGCAGTCTCCATGTTAGGCCTCCCACACACGAGCGTGTTCGGTCCATGATATATGGACCGCATGTCGGCCGTATTTCACGGACGGAACACAGTGCAGGGAGCCGGTCTACTAGCATCATAGTTATGTAGGATGCCAGGAGTCCCTGCCTTGCTGTGGGAAAACTGTCCCGCACTGAAAACATGTTTTCAGTATGGGACAGTAGTCCCGCGGGGAGGCAGGGAACCTAGTGTCATACATAACTATGACACCAGGAGCCCGGCTCCCTGCACTGTGTTCCGTCCATGAAATGTGGCCGACGTGTGGTTTGTGTGTCACGGACCGAACACAGTCGTGTGAATTGGGCCTTACACTACAGTTCACCATTCAACAATTCCATTAGGAAAGTCTTTGCTCTGTATTATAATCATTTTATTAAAGATATTAATATACCCAATATTTGGGGGGCACAGGTGTAAAATACAGGTTGCCTTAATAGCCCCTATTCAGTGTATAGCTTTATAGGTAGCCCAGTGATGGGTTATTGAACATGTTGTATAGTTAAAGGGGTTCTCTGCTTTGGAAAATCCCTAATTGTTACAATGGTTTCTTGACAATAAGCTGATCACAAAGTGTCCCCCTGCTGGGACTCCCAGTGATCTGTTGTAATCTATGGGAAATCCTTGCAGTAAGTGTTCAATTTTCCTGTAGCGCCCCCACAGGGGAAAAGAGGCATTACACAGTGCCCATTCAAATCAATGGGTTATCTGTGTAACCGCTCTCCTCTCTGCCCAACAGATGAGGATCCTGAACAAAGGACCCTCTCTATTAACTTAGAATTCTCTAGTAGTATATATGAAAATTGATTTTCTTAACCAATCATCCTTTCCAGATCCATGTTCTTTTAGGTAGGCTCTTGGGGTTATATATAGACAGTGATTGGCATAGAGACTTTCAGTAAATTGTAGAGATGCACAGGCCTTGATATGAAATAAAAATCATTGTCAGTAGTGCTTGCCTTGGAAAAACGTTTTCAGCTTCAAAATCGTCTGAAAATCAGAGGCCGTTTTCTCTGAAAACAGCTCTGACATTTTCAGCTGTTTTTGACTCTGCTTGTGAACATACCCTTACTTAGCGGCATAGCTATAGGGGTCGCAACTGCAACCGAGCCCCTAAGCCTGGGGGACCCGCAGGGCCCCCATTGCCACACAGCGCTGGTCCCGCCTCCAACTGAATCTGCATTAGCAGGATGCACATTCATTTGGGTTCGATGTTGGAGCCTTCCTTCAGCATTCACTATTCCGTGAGCGGCTCAGCGCAGGCAGGTGCGATGTAGTGACGTCATCGCGCCTGTCTGCACCGAGTCACTCACCGCACAGTGCAATGGAGGAGAAGGATCCTCAACCCCTCGTGGGAACGGGGATAGGTAAGTAATTATGTTAGTGTTGTTCTATTAGGTACATACCTTTGGGGGCATTATACTGGGTATGGGAGGGGGGGGAGCTCATATGGTAGCTGCTGAGGGGGCATTAAACTGTATGGGACAGCTAAGGGGGGTATTATACTGTATGAGGCGCATTCTACTGTATGGGGGCATTATACTGTGTGGGGGATTATAGTGTATGGGGCAGCTATGGGGGCATTCTACTGTATGCGGGGCATTATGCTGTATGGGGAAGCTGTGTGGGGCATTATACTGTATGGGGCATTATACTGTATGGGACAGCTATGGTGGCATTACTGTATGGGGGGCATTATACTGTATGGGGCAGCTTTGGGGGGCTTTATACTGTATGGGGCATTATAGTGTATGGGGCAGCTATGGGGTATCTTACTGTATGTGACAGCAATGGGTGGCAATATACTGTGGGGGCAGCTATGGGGGGCATTATACTATGGGGGCATTATACTGTGGTGGCCAGCTATGGGGGCATTATACTGTGGTGGTCCGCTATGGGGGAATTATACTGTGTGGGGCGCAGCTCTGGGGGGCATTATATTGTTTGGTGGCGTTATACTGTGGGGCAGCTTTAGGGGGCATTCTACTGTGGGGCATTCTTGGGGGTCTGTCGGGTAAGGCAGCTGGGCATAGGCGTGCACACAGGTCTGGTGGTGTTGGGGAGGGGTAGGGAGCCCAAGCTGAATTCTTGCACCATGGCCCATGAGCCTTTAGCTATGCCCCTGCCCTTACTCTCTTTCTGTTGAACCGCGGGAGATCTGGGCGTTGCGTCCTCTATACGGACGCAAAGAAACACTCATATTACACTCACTCGTATTACACCTTGTTTGTTCTTGTTAAAGCATAACCCTTCCTACAAAATACAGAACACTCTAATCTTGAATTTCTGAAAAACTATCTGATTCACTCATCAGTTCATGATGCAAAAGCCTAGACAAATGGGGCTTCGTTCTTGAGCCCACAAAACAGAAGAATTCACTAAGTGAAACTTTTCCCCTGCACTAGACATGAATTCTCTCTCCCCCTCGATATGTTTTCTGACCAGTCAGACAGATACATATCGTTCACCATTATGCTTTCATGGTTTCATAAATCTTCCATAGATCAGCTGAGCTGTAAATAAATTCCCGTTGTGTCCTCGAAATCCTTATTCTGCACAACGGTTGGCTGTTGTACAATTAATCATGCTTCCATTACGTTTCCCATAGCCCCGCTCTTCCGTCTGCCTTGCTGTACACACCTGATTGATAGTCCGATTTCTAATGATAGATCTGCATTTTTATAAAGGTTGCTGAGCTCCTCCCGTGCAGTTAATATCTGTTTTCTGTGGCATTGGATAACATCAATTTAACAGACTCCCTTTTTTTCTCTCCTGAGCTGGGTGTGAGTGTAATTTATTGAGCAGCAACATATGGTAAATTTGGGGTAATTTCTGAATCTCTGGTCTGTTCGTCAGCTCGAGCAGATGAGAGCAGGGCCCCATATTCCCTTCATAGTGCCAAAGAGTAGATGTAAATTACTGCCATTGATATCTGCCCAAGTGGCACATTACCAGCTGCATTCATGTGCACTCGGCAGAGAGATGCTGATGTCACAAATTTTTTTTTCAAAAAAGCAAACAAAATTCCATAGTTACTTTGCTGTGTTAAATAAAATAAGTTCTTATAATATTGTTTACACGGGCTAGCCCAGGTAACTATGAAAAAGGGTATTAAAGAGGACTGGTATGTGTATAGAAGAAAAAAGGCGGCACTCACCAGGTGGTTGTGTTGAAAAAGGGTGACTCTTCAATGCGATCCCTATGAGTATCACAGCGGGAGAAGGTAGGATTGCACACAAGGCGATGGCCGTTTCATATGAAGCACGTTTCGTCTGGCCTATCACCTCTCCGGACATGTCTGTTTTAGTAAATAACAATGCTATATCATCTTTTCTAAGAACTCTGCAATGTGCCGTTCCTCTGTTGTTCCTCCTGGAAGTGTATGAATAAAATGGCAACAGATGTTACCATTCCCCTTGTCAGTAGGACCAGTCCCTACACATTCTGGCATTGTCCAATTAGCGTCGACAGTGTCAGACTGTGTAGGGACACATCCTATCAAAGAGGGGAATGGTAAGGCTCCGTTAACCATTTATATATTGACAGGAGGAATAACGGGAATAGCACAACGCATAGTTTTAAGAAAAGATGCTCCAGCCTTGTTATTTTACAGGAATTACAAGAATTTACTAAATCAAACGTGTCAGGAGAGGTGAGTGGTACTCTTTAAAAGTGAGAAGTAGGTGGGTTACAGTATCCTATTGTCAGACACCTGATATAAGCGTAGATGAAGACCAGCAAGCACAGATTATTTCTGTGAAAGATCAGGCATGTCTGTGCTTTACATGGACAGCCTATTGGGAACTGTGCAATACTTCATTTCTCCTGACAGTGGTGTCGCAGGGAAATTGAACACTTGCAGCCAGATCCCTCCACAGCCGATCGATGGGGATCTCAACTTATCTTCGCATAATACCCCTTCAAATTTCCTTTTGCATGGATTCTTTGGATTCAACAGGACCAAAGACCATAACTGGTAGACGTAACAATTTATTTGTATATTATTTTATACAATAAAGCCAATGATAAACTTTTTTTAGGCTATGTTCACAACACTCGTGGAGTAGATGCCAATCGTATTCATGTCATGGCCTATCATAGTGCCCAACGTATGCCAAAAGAATGGCCGTTATTCTCACTGTATTAAAAAGCGGAGTCCACTTCATTTTACAATACAGGGGATATTTTTGATCAAGACTTTTTGAAAAGTGGCTTATTTTTTTATTATATAGGTTGCATAGGTGGACACTTTTTTTTTTTTTTTTCTTTTATGATAATCATAGCATCTATGGCACTAGAACGGTTGGATATAAATGGTGGGATTCCTTTAACTATTTCTGCTATGGTCAGCTGATGAACTTCATACTATAATGCCTTTGCCTAGTATATAGATAATTCGGTGGTAGACTATTGGACTGACCCAAAGATGGCTGCATCCCCAGGTTATTAAAATCAATAAGCATTTCTAAAACTGTACATTTGCAAAATTCAGAGTGGGAAAAGCCTTTGTAGGCACAGGATAAGCGTTAAGTGGTTTTCTGTGTAGGTGACATTTATACCGGTTAACAGTCCATTAGATGTTCTCACAATCTGTTAATTTTAGCAGCAATGTGAAGATTGGCTGCTGTTTGCTTAACCCTTAAATGCAGTCATCATAATTCGCTCCAGACCGCTTGATACAAACATTGTGATTAAACCATAGTCTAGTGTTTGACCTCTCTTAGCTGTGTTCTTTCCCGTCGATATAATGGTAGACGGAAAAAAAACAACAATGTTGTTTCAACTTATGTTTACTACGTGTATATATTTGGAGAGTAGTGATGTCATTTCACATAACTCATTTTTCAAAATGGAATAATTGAATATTATAATTAAAGAGGCTCTGTCACCACATTATAAGTGCCCTGTCTCCTACATAATCTGATCAGCGCTGCAATGTAGATAACCACAGTGTTTTTTATTTTGAAAAACGATCATTTTGAGCAAGTTATGAGCAATTTTAGATTTATGCCCAACTGGGCGTTTTTTAACTTTTGATCAACTGGGCGTTGTAAAGAGAAGTGTATGACGCTGACCAATCAGCGTCATACACTTCTCTACATTCATGTCCATTTGTATTCACTGCACAGCGTGATCACGCTGTGCTGTCACATACACCCACAGTAACTTTACTGAAGTGTCTTGAGAGTGAATAGACATCACCTCCAGCCAGCACGCGATGTCTATTCACACTCCCGACACTTCAGTAAAGTTTTTGTGGGACTTAATCGCACAGCTGTGCTGTTATTCACAGCGTGAACTCACAAGTTCACGATGTGCTGTGTGATTTAAGTCCCACACAAACTTTACCGAAGTGCCGGGATTGTGAGTAGACATCCCGTCCTGGCTGGAGGTGATGTCTATTCAGTCTCAAGACACTTCAGTAAAGTTACTGTGGGTGTATCTGACAGCACAGCGTGATCTCGCGATTTCAAGATACCCGATCCTTTGTTCCTGTGGGAGATAATCCGCTGCTAGAGGAGTAATTTCCCTATCTCCATTAAAAACCCATAGACGCTCGTCTGAGTCGAGAGGAATAGCTGTCAGCGGACAGCTATCTAAAATCTATGGACCGATTAAGGCATAAGGAGCCACTCATTCATGCAACAAACTCTAATCGATTAAGGTGATAGTACTGGGTCCCCAAGTGATCCTGAGAACAGGGGTGCCTGCTGGTGCATCAGCTGTTGCACTTCATTTAAGTCTATGGGAGCTACAGAAATATTGAAGTGTGCTCAGTCGGTTATGCACAGCAGTAGTTTGTTTGGCCACGAACAGGTGATCACGTTAAAAAGCTGCAAACTACCGCTACGTGTGAATGTGCCCATAGCATTCAATAGAGAGTGCTGCACATGGGTGCCGACCTTCTCTGGGGAGATCAGGAACCAGGCGCTTCCATTCACAAGAATCAGGCCTTGGACTTTGAGTTTTTAGTATAATGCTGCAAAATCCCTTTAAATAACTTCAAAGCAGATTATATGTCAGGAGAGAAGCCCTAAAGCATAAAATCTTTTTGTTTTATAGACCATTTCCCATTATGATATTTCTGCTTTTTGTTTCTCTCTGTTCCCCATTCAATTTAATGGGGCTAAGCTGCAATACCAAGCACAACCCATGGACAGGAGTGGTGCTGTTTTTTTGGGCAAAACTTAGACCCTTTTTTATTTATTTTTTGTCAAATCCCAGACAACCCCTTTTAATTTGTGTTTGTGCACAGGATGGACTTGGTGTTATGTGAATAATAATGAACCGTCAAGAGAGGGTGAGTGAGACCAGGGCAGTTATGTTGATGGACGGCATGGACATAACCACTGGGCACCAATGCGAAATCAAGTTTAGTGTGATCATGTAGGCTGTAGTCTGAATAGTGAAACAATGCAGAAAGAAAAGTAGTATCTCATTTAGGATTATATATAGTAATATCTTTAAGAATATATGGCGGGTACCAAAAAAAAACCTTTAAAGAGGACCTGTCCGTTCTCTCTGTCTGTTTTAATAAATGATTGTATTCCCCATAAAATAATAATTCTGGAGCAACTTTTCTTAGAACTGTTGTGCCTTTCCTCTGTTATTCCTCTTAGAAATTTATAAATATATTGGTGACTGGGTTTCACTTTCTCCTGGTCAAAGGGGTGTGTCTACATCGTCTGAGACTGTGAGCACTGATTGGGCAGTGTCACTGTGTAGAGACACCCCGCCCCCCAACTGGTAACACCCAGTTGTCAATTTATTTATAAATTTGTAGGAGGAATAACAGGGGAATAGAACAACACAGAGCTCTAAGAAAAGATGCTCCAGAATTTTTATTTCATGGGGAATACAAGGGTTTGCTAAAACAGACCTATCAGGGGAGGCGACAGGTCCTCTTTAAGCACTACTGCATATCTGTGAGAGCATTGGTATCCCTGGTGTTCCTGGGCAGTCTGATTTATGTGTTTTTTACTATTGGACAGTTGTGGGTTAAACATTGGTGTCTACTTGAGCACGCAGTCTATACAGTACCACAAGTTATACAGCTGACTGATGTTATAGTTCATATGAAAATACACATAAATTCACTTTTTGTTTTTTCTACTTGCCGCCAGCACGAAATACGCTGTGTACTCAGTAACATTACCTGGATCACTTGTCTGGATCATGACTTTACTGGGGGTCTATTCAAGCGTCCCCAGAGCTTGTTAGGAATCACACACATCAATGAGCAAGTCTCAGGTGCCAATGTAGAACAGTATAATCACCCAACGCTTTACAATCTGAACACAGCGGAAACAGGGTTGTGGAAAATGAAAGCCACTCATAGTCCATAATGTTAACAGTTAATTTGCGCGACCTTGAAAAGTTGCAATAAGTCACAAGGTCGAAGTAAGTAATCTTCAGTGATAGGTATGGGATGTATGAATGGCATTTTATAGGACACCGAGGGCAATAAGGTGAGGTAGACATATCGCAAGTGTAGTTTGGACTGCTGCACTGGGGCCCTCTAGACCATGGGGCCCATTCACCTTATAAAAGTGCATTTATAAAAATGTCAGACACTATGATAAACCTGACACACTTATAACGGTGGTTCACAGTATTACAGCCTTCATCCATTCAAGTGAATACTGTGAACCAACGCTACAAGTGTCTCGGCGATTCACGGTACGAGCAGCTAAGGAATGAAGGGGAAGCAGCATTCGTAGGAGCGCCACGGCCCCTTCAAAACAGCTGATTGCCGTGGGTGTTGGGAGTCGGACCCCCACCAATCAGGTATTGCTGACCTATCCTTAAGATAGGCCATCAATTTCTTTGGACTAGGATACCCCTTAACCTTGACTTTGAGGACATGTCCGCTCTACTGACAGGTTTGTTTTAGTGAATATGAGTATTCCACATGAAATATCAATCTATACTTAGAACTCTGTGTTATTTTGTTCCTCTGTTATTCCACCTGGAAATGTTTGAACCAATTTACAATTGGATGTCACCATTCTCCTTGTCAGTGAGGCATGTCCCTACAAAGTCTAACATTGGCCAATCAGTGCTGTTAGTGTCAGACTGTAAAGGATTACCTATAATCGGCAAGAGCATTTGTAACGCCCAGTTGTCAATTTATTCACACGTTTCCCGGAGGAATAATAGAGGGACAGCACTATACAGAATTTTAAGAACCGTTTCTCCAGTATTATGAACACAAGAATATACTAAAACAGACACATCAGGAGAGCTGACAGGTTGTATTTCATGGAATTTTACCGTATGACATCTTTTATATGGCTGATGTTTAGAGTGACTGTTAATGGGGAGTGTTTTGCATTGTGTAATCTTGAAATGTTTCAATAAGGAAATACTAAAAGTGTCTTCATGTTGTTTGTCTATTAGATTGACTTTAATAACCGTCATTTACTTTGTTTTATGTTGCTGGGGTTATTATTAAAGGAAGAAACTAAGCTTCACATTCATCCTGAAGATAAGTCTGTACGCTCCATTCAACTTGTTTACTTTACTTAGCCTGACATGAAGTGGGGTGGAATTTATCTTTAATGTTGGCACTAGCTCTGAACGTCGCCACGTATTGCATCCTGAAATGTCACTACTGCCAAAATAAAAGGAAAGTGGATAAACTAGAGCTGGACCAGTGGCTTGATGTTCGCATTTGATCTTGATGTCTAATGGTCTCCGTTCCAGACATCAGTACGAGCAGAAAGATGCCAGCTAATAGGCTTGTTTATTTCATAAATCTGCTCAGAACAGGTTCCCGTCCCCCTGCCTTCTGGGTCACTGGCTTCCCAAATAACAAATGGCAAAGTGTATTTGATTAGACCGGCTTCTGAAGTCCGGATGTACGCTGAATTAATGGGACGATGAGACTAAAGTAGAATTGGTAAAAGTAACAAGGAGACATCAGAATTTAAGACTTGTCTGGAGTATAAAAGGATTCAAGACAAACCCGATTCAATAAATAAATTTGGGAAAGTAGACAAAAAAGTCCAACGCTGGTCCTTCTCTATGTAAAATCACCACATTTAAAAAAATAAATATTAGACCCCTTTTAATCCATGCCCAAGAACCGAGGATTGGAAGTGCATAGTGTACACCGTTCAGCCATAACATTAAAACCACTGACAGGTGAAGTAAATAACATTGATTTTCTCGTAACAATGGCGTCAAGTGGTGGGATATATTCGGCAGCAAGTGAACAGTCAGTTGATGTGTTGGAAGCCGGAAAAATGTGTGAGCGTATTTCGGCCGCAAGTCCCGGACCGAACACAGTGCAGGGAGCCGGGCTCCTAGCATCATAGCTATGTACGATGCTAGGAGTCCCTGCCTCACTGCGGGACAATTGTCCCGTAATGTAATCATGTTTTCAGTACGGGACAGTAGTTCCACGGAGAGGCAGGGACTCCTAGCATCGTACATAACTATGATGCTAGGAGCCCGGCTCCCTGCACTGTGTTCGGTTCGGGACTTGCTGCCGAAATACGTTCCGTCCTTTACGGACGTAACATGGTCGTGTGAATCCAGCCTTACACTTAAGATCTTGCTGGGTGTTCCTGGTATTTAGTGGTTAGTACCTACCAATAGTGGTCCCGAAAAGAATCGGGTCATGGGGTGCCCAAGACTTATTGATGTGCGTGGGGATTGAAGGCTAGCACGTATTTTCCCATTTCTGCTTTTTTCCATTACAGAAGTAACAACTCATTCTACGACCCACCTTCGTTGTTTCCCTATTGTGTTTTTTTTTTTGTTTGAGTAGATTAACTCCCATGTCTCTCAATCGGAGTTCATCAACCGAAAAAAAAAAGCAAACTAAAAACGCTACAAAAATGTGAACCTAGCCATATAGTCCCTTCCAGCATCTCCCCCAATGTCCCCAAACACTTCTTTTCAGAAGAAACCGGGATCGGTCAGGTTGAATCTTTACCTTCCATTTCTCATTCCTCCCCCTCCCCCCCCCCCAATAATTAACCACAAAGGTGCCTGGAAGCTGCTTACCTCCCTCCATAGAAATATAGGGGAGTTTATTTATTTCAACTTTAGAAAAAATCTAGGAAAGCAGGAAACACCCTAAAAACATCTGTTTATCTCACATATATATTCCACACCTGCAAAATTACATTAGTTCCTTCCATATTTTTTCAAAAAAGTAAATACCCCCAACATAGACTGATATTTACGGTACTTTATACCCTCCAACCTGTCACGCCAGGCAGTGAAAACATACACACCCGCACCGCGCACCGGACACACACTCTAGACTTCATCTTTGGAAATTGGGACAGTACACGGCGCAGAGAATTGAAGATTTAAGTCTAGAAAACATCTGCAGCCTTCCTGCTGCCAAGTTCTACTCGCAGCCAAGTCCATCGGCAGCGTGAAACAGGCAGCTGGCAATACCCACATGAGACCTAGTCATACACGACCAGCTCTGTAACCGAAGTGAGAGACTGGCATCCGGTGATACCAGAGACAGGGCCTGGTTATATACAAGTCTCTCCTCAACCAGAGCACGTCCCTGGCAGATGGTGATACACAGCCATGGCAGTGCCCTTCAAAAAGAGACCTGACAATGTAACGCATGCTGTGTCTGTGAACATGCTCTTTCTTCTTGTTTTGTATTTCGATTTGTTCAAAATTGATTTATAGAATTCATGGTTTTGCCACTCGGTTAGTCTTGGGGGCGCGGGGCTGGGTCGTATTGCAAGGTATTATAAAGAGAAGTCTGTAGGACAAGGATACTACATCTGTATGTTCTGTGCACCGTGCATGTCAAAGAGAAATCCCCCTTCATAACGTGACCCAGCGCCATCCCAGTGCTAAAACTATGTTTAAAATATATTTTAAAAATATGTTCACCAGTTATGGCCAAATCTAATTGTTTAGTCTTGTTGGTCACCAAGGCCAAAACTACTGTTTTTTCCATGCATTGACTTGATAAATGACCCCGTATTGTCATTTTGAACGCCATTTGTCTAGATCCCTAATGCAAATAAGCCCTGCTGACCTTGTTATAGAAAATGTAGGCAATCATAACCCCACATGAAATAGTACTGCAAATGTAATGGAATCTTCACACTATAAAATATTGATCCTGGTTTATTCGGGGTCTCTTGGGCCCCGCTACTAAAGCAGTACAATCTAGAAGGCTTCCAAATTGTGTGCCATCATGTGTTCTGACATCTTGCGGTACATCGAGTATTTATTTGTATAATGAGATAGGACGTAACCAGTAGCCATGTGGCCAATTGGTAAACATGAAGTGGACACCTCGTTCTGCCATGACCACCATCAGTGGCAGGTGAGTTTAGGAAATATTATTTGCTCTACACTTTCCGTGGTCTTCCAGTGCCCGGCATACCATGACCCCACTTTTATCACCTGCTTTGATTACTAACTACCCCTTAACTCTGAGGCCATTGCTACCCGTGGAGTTACGCCCGTGTAGCCCTGTATGCCATTAATATACAGTATAACGCTGTGCATTTAGCATGTCATTGGGGGAAATATATTAAAACTTGTGTAAAGAGAAAGTGGAGTAGTTGACAACCAATCAGGTTGCTCCTTTCATTTTTCAAAGGGCCTCTGAGAAACAAAGAAGTATAATCTGATTGGTTGCTATGGGCAACAAGTCAATTTTTCCTTTGCACCTGGTTTTATGAATCTCACCCAACTCAGCTGCTTTTCTCTTATGAGGCACCAGGGACTTTGGGCCTTTCAGGAGTTGAGGCCTTGTTGCTACTGTTACCTTTGACCTCCCTACTGCTACGCCACTGCTTGGGTCTAGGTTTTTCATCCCACGGACAGCAATCATGGTCTCTAATGAAGAAATTAATAAGTGGGTTATATTACTTTTCAACTGCTTGACATTAAAAGGGTTGTCCTGTTTCAACAAATTATTTTTTTGGGACAATGGAAAGTTATATAATTTTCTAATATACTTTGTGTATTAATTCCTCATGGTTTTCAAGATCTCTGCTTGCTGCTATTCAGTAGGAACATTCATTGTTTCCAGTGGATACAGTTCTGTCCATGGTCATGTGATGGACACACAGGTGCTGGGAGCATTAGAAGACTTCGCTCTGATACACATACTGTAAGGCCTCCCATACACGAGCGTGTTCGGTCCACGATATACGGTCCGGAACTCAGCCGCATTTCCCGGACTGAACACACTGCAGGGAGCCGGGTTCCTAGTCTCATAGTTATCTATGACACTAGGGGTCACTGCCTGACTGCGGAAATACTGTCCCGTACGGAAAATGTGATTACAATATGGGACAGTATTCCCGCGGGGGGGCAGTGACACCTAGCGTCATACTCCCTGCAGTGTGTTCGGTCCGGGAAATGCGGCCGACGTACGAAGCGTATGTCACGGACCAAACACGCTCATATGTGGGAGGCCTAACTGTAACGTGCAACTGGACAGAATTTTATCCGCTGGAAGTAAACTGAATGACAACAAGCAGAGATCTTGAAAAGCGTGCAGAATCTATACAGAAAGTATATTGGAAAATTGTATCACTTTTCATTATTCAAGAAATAACATTAATTTTCTGAAACCGAACGACCCCTTTAACCCCTGGAGTATCGGAGTGTGACTTTTTTGTGACTGCATAGATATTGCATATTGCACGCATTTTACAACTCTTTACATTTCTTCCGGTTTATAATTGAGGATTTCTTATAAAGTTTTTGTACATAACATAATACTACCCTTCCCGTAGGGGTTAAATAGTATGTCACTTGTCCTCTTTTGTTTCCTCTGATGACATCATCGTAAAAGCGCTGACAAAGTCATCTGCTCTGTTATAAAGCCGTTACCAGTGCTCTGATTAATGTCCCATAAGGGGTCAGGGATAATCAGGCCCAAATAGCTTCATCTGTCAGACAGAGCTCGGCTTGTCAGTAAGTACCCTTTACCCGCCTGCAAGAAATGTGCTCTCTGAACTTTACAGAGATGAGCATAAAGGGCACGTGCCAAGGAAGAGAATCCGAGTACCGCTACTGTCACGCGCTGATCTGGAGTTATGGCGCATACCTTACAACACAAGGAGTCCTTGAATTATCGCATCTTTCCAGATATTTGACGGAAATGGTGAATTGTTCCAAACCTGTCATTCCTTATCAAAACGTTGTCTGTATGTATATTTTGTACGGTTATCAAGGAATCATGGGTGACAAGCAGGGGGTGTACAAGTGAAGAACAGCAGCTTTCTGGAGGACTATATCCTATTTCATAGCTTACAGGTATATTACACCTCCACAAACCGATGTGGGGCCTGCAGTGACTATAGTGTGCAAACGTACTATCTTGTCACTGTCCCCTTAGTGGCGGAGGACGATCTGCCAGCTCTACTCACATGCCTGTTTTAGTAAATACTGGCATTCCCCATAATATAACCGTTCTGGAATATTTTTTCTATATTGTGCTGTTCCTCTGTTATTCCTCCTGGATATGCATGAATGAATTAATAACTGGGTGCTAACCTTTTGTCAATGGAGCATGTCCCTATACACACACTGACACTGTCCGATCAAACAATGTCAGACTCTATAGGCACCCCCGATTGACAAGGGAGATCGTAACGCACAGTTGTCAATTTATTTATGTTTCCCGGAAGAATAACGAAGTGTTTACTAAAACATACATATCCGAAGAGGCAGGGTTTTAACACATTGATGGCAAGGTCTTATGAGTGGCCCCCCACATGGTAATAATGCCACACGCAGTTAAAGCGCCCATCTTTGTGCAATACTCAATAATATGACCCTCTTTTAGACTCCATGCTGTAATACAGTAGTTATGCTCTTAGTGCTGCCCTGTGCAGTCACATGGCCCCACATAGTAATAATACCCTCCACAGAGGTAATGAACCTCTTTTTGTCCCCCCCATTGTAATAAAATCCCATTATTATACCCCTTAATTCTGCACGATATGGGGCTCCGCTGTTGCGGTGCTCTGCTGGTGGGACCCGACATTTATTTTCCGTCTCCGTGGATGCTACTGCTCGCCATCTCTCTTCCTTCAGTGCAACCACTCTCTGCTCCTCTCAGGACTCTCTTTCTTCCTTGCCTCTTCACCCCGTCGCTTTGTCTTTTTTCCTCCCGCCAAATATGTCCCCTCCTCCTGCTTTTTACCCGCGTACCTTTTGTCTCTCTAACAATCATTAGTATTTCTGAGCAATAAAATTCGTTAGATCATGCATTTACATGCAAACTAACAGACAGAAGAAGGTTGCTATAAGGTGTCAGTGGGCCCATTACCTATTGGGCTCCTGTGCAGCTGCACAGGTTGTACTAATGGTCTGTCCTCCCCTGTTCCTACATCACTTTCCGCTAGCCCCCGACTCTTCTTCATGGGAAAGGAGATCAGGATTGGTTGCTGCCATCTGCCAGTTCCCGCGTGCTTCCCAACGCTGCCCACAGTGCGCGAGCGGGGGGTAAGTATTGCTCCTCTGCTCCAAGTTTTCAAGTATATTCACATCAGGGGACGCAAATGCAGTTGAAAATGGCGCTGCCACCAGCGGGCCCAGAGCATGGGCATCGTCTGTTAAGGTGTCCCCGAGGAAAGGACAACATTGAACAAAGGAAAAATAAATCTGTCATGTATTATAAGCTCTGATGGAAGTGAAATTTAGAATTACTTTACAGGGATCTACCAAAATCCATTTATTTATTTTTGTATTTTATTGCCATTTATCTAAATATTATTTTCTTTACCATTGATGTTAAAAATCCAGCTGGAATTCCTCTTTGAAACAGCAGCACTATATGTTATATATGTTATATGTGCAGATCTGTGCTGTGTTATACCTATTTTTATTTTTATTTTATAACTATCACCATTGATATTATAACACAGGCAGATGAGAAAACCTGTCACAGTTTTTTTATGTCTAGTTTGGAAATGTTCATTGTATCCTCCAGCATCGCTGCTATTCTCTGAAATGTATTGAAATATTTACACTTTTCTGCAGTAGATGGCGGTTTAACATGTTCTTCTCAAGATGGGAACCTTGGGGCTTGTATGTACAGTGACAAACACAACCTAATGGCATTTGCTGTAACAAAACGTAGCGTCGTGTCTTACAAAAGGAGACGACTTTGTGACTTAATAAATCTGACACCGGATCACAATCCTTATAGCAGCGGGTATTCTAGGTTTTATTGGTCCAGCCGTTAAATTCATCATACTCTGGCATTTTTACTCCCATTACGTCTCTACAGCCATCTTGTTGCCTGTCCTTTTATTTGCTTTTTTTAACCATTCATATGTAACAAATAAGGAAATAAGTGCACAAGAAATAACACAATGAAAATATTCATTGCAGAAATGTTTGCTGCCGTAAATGTTTAGATTTCACGTGTCAATGTTGTGTACATGATCATACAAGTGCAAATGACGCATGCAACAAAAGTTCATCAAATCAACAGTAAACGGTCTGGAATTCCCATAGACATAAAATATTCCTCTAAGTTTTTTATTTACAATTGCTCCAGCCGAGATACGTAATTTGCTTTTCTTTATTTTATCATCAATTTACTTGAGCAGCTATTTTAAGGTTCTATCTGATCGTTTACACCAAAATATAAACACCACATGGTAAGTGAAAAGTTTTAGGAAAAAAAAAGCAAAGCCTTATAGAGGCTCTGTCATCAGATTTTCAAACCCCCATCTCCTATTGCAGCAGATCGGCGCTGCAATGTAGATAACAGTAACGTTTTGTTTTTTTTCAAAAACGAGCATTTTTGGCCAAGTTATGAACATTTTTAATATTTATGCAAATGAGCCTTATGTCCAAGTGGGCGTGTATTGTGTGTGTACATCTGGGCGTTTTTACTTGTTATACTAGCTGGGCGTTGTGAATGGACGTGTATGATGCTGACGAATCAGCATCATCCACTTCTCTTCGTTACCACCCAGCTTCTGGCAGTGCAGACACACAGCGTGTCCTCGCTCATCCGACGCGATGAAGTTCCTGTGGGAGGAAGTGAGTGACGTCACAGCGTGATCTCGCGAGGACACACTGTGTGTCTGTGCACTGCCAGAAGCTGGGTGGTAACGAAGAGAAGTGGATGATGCTGATTTGTCAAATTATGCGAAAGTGGGCCGTACCCACCAATTTCGGCAGGATCAGCCGACTTTCTAATGTGTATGGGGTTGTCCCAACTCGGTGGGGGAAAGAAGTTTTGGGCATGATGGATTTCAACATGCCTGACCCTTTGTTCTCGTGGGAAATAAGCCCTCTACCCATTGAACACACATGCATGCTCCGATCAATTGGGGAGTCAGCAGGAATGACTGTTGGGTGACCGCTTTCTAAAGTGTATTTGCAGCTTTAGTTTCTGGTTAAAGAAGATTGAGTGCATGGTATAACCAAATATTAGTTGTATATTTCGGAATTATGGGCATTTCCATTATTGGTGTCTTTGTTGATATCAGTGGTAACTACATAATTGATCTGCTAGGTTATCTCTAAAAACAAAATACCTCTTTGGTTTACAGACTAGGAGCTCACGTCATTCCCAAAGCTCCCAGCCCGGCCTTGCAGATCAAGCAGCCAAATTGTCATTTGCTTCGGCTGAATCGCTGGAGACCATGTCTGAAGCTGAGTTGCCACTTGGGTTTAACAGGATGAACCGATTCAGGCAAAGTCTGCCACTGTCTCGATCCACCAGCCAAACCAAACTACGCTCACCAGGTCTGTGATCAGTTTTATAGAAGTTATACAATGGAAGATACACCCATGCTTTGTTTTAACTTTTTCACTATGCTGTCCTTGAGGTTACGGTATATGCTGAAATGAAGCCTTGTATCTTTGTAGATCTAATGTAGTGAATGTCACTCTACTTTCAGGTGTCTTGTTCCTGCAGTATGGAGATGAGACCAGACGGGTGCACATTACTCATGAGATCACCAGCATGGACACATTACATGCTCTTATAGTGCACATGTTCCAGCAGAAGCTCACCATGGGAATGTTGAAATCTCATAACACGGCTATACTAATCAAAGACGAGTCCCGGAATGTCTTCTATGAATTGGAGGATGTCAGGTATGGATCAGGTGTGGCTGTAGACCAAGAAGTGACCATATGGTAAGAGGCCATCAAAGAACTGAATGATGCCACAGTACAATGACCTCTGGAAAGTAAAAGTGGGGTAAAACATAAAAACGAAGACATAAGATGTAATAAAAATAGAACCAAGATTTAGCCTTAAAGATCAGCAAAGCACATGATACACATGGGCCAATGAGAGCTGGGTATACTTTTGATAGGTTAATAAGACATACAACAACACTCCTCTAATGCTCATGAATCTTGATCCATGTGATCAGGGATGAACAGATTCATGCTCATGTACAAGGTTGAATGTTTAACTCGGTGACTGGTTTAGAAAACCCATTATCAAATATCTTGTTCCAGAATTCAGAGTTGATAGAAGAAACTTCCCCACTCAGGACGCACATTTATTAGCCAGACTGGAGAGTGGCTACAAAGAGGGTTTGGAGGACTCCGCATGTCCGTGCATTACATGGATAGTTGATTGATTTGATCGAGAACTGTGTAATGCTTCATTTCCCTTGTGGTGTTGCTACAGGGAAATTGATCACTTGCTGCCCGGTTCCCCCACAGTTTACATCTGATCTGCTGGGGCCCCAGCTGCAGGAAACCCTGTTATCAGCATATGGTCAGAAAACCCTTCGAACAAAAAGGGATTGTTAAAAGTGGAAGCCCCTTTTAATAAATGCATGTTAGGACTCAGGTATGTACAGTCGATTGGGTCTTAGAGGGGGTTTCAGAGCTTATCATAAACACAAAAAGTACCTATATGTGTCTCAATGTTAACCAGATAATGTCACCATAGTTATTTTTCATTTTCATTATGTTGCCCAGCTCTGAATAGCACTGATGTTTTAATTTTGCTACGGCTTGCTGTGGGCGGGATTGCCATGTAAAGGACTACAGTTCCCATGATTCCTCTCCCCTCACAGACATTTCCTATATTTACAGCTCCTCTTTTACAAAGTGTAAGGTAGTGCTCTAATTAGTGTCTTCTGGTGAGATTTAGCTCTGCTGCTAGACTCTGCACTATCTGATTCCCAGCATGTGAAACACAATCCCTCCAAAGAGAGGGAGGATGCAGAGAGCAGGGAAAAAAATAGGCATGTGATGTGTGACATCTCATACTTCATGAAGGGGGAGAGGGGAGATAACCACATGTTCAGTGAACAGGATATCACACAATCAGGAGATAAACACCAGAGGCACCACAGCTACAGACATTACATTAGTGAGTAATCTTTCTGCAGTTAAACCATCTGCACAAAATTGGAAAGCCCCTTTAATTTACATGAACAGAATGTGATATGTGTTATGGGGTGAGATACATATGCATAGACTTAAGTAAGTTGGCCATATACTTTAGATAGCTGTCGGCCAAACTATCAAGAGAGAATTGGGATGCTGCCACACACATTTAAAGGTCGGCCAATATCGGCGGGTTCGACAGATCTATATCTAATGTGTATGGCCAGCTTAAGCTTTCAACTGGATTGAAGATTCACATTTGGTGCATTCTCCTACTGCGAAGACTGAAGGACCGCTAGATGAATGTGTTCACTGTATTTACAGACTATAACTTTTATCTATGTAACTTACATATGTAATAACATCATATAGACTCTTCTCCTGGGTGAACATTTTGACTTTTCTCACTAACCCCTGAACTTTTTTTTGTTTTTTCTTTACTCAGAGACATTCAGGACAGAAGTATTATAAAGATCTACCGGAAGGAACCCATTTATTCCTCGTTTCCTGCTCCTCACATCACCAACGGGGACGTGAGAGTAAGCGGAAAAGACCGCTGGTCAGACTGCTGTCACCGGCTTTGGCTGGGTCTGGGCTGGGGGCTGGAAGTAGGTGGCAGCGATTGCTCCCAGCCCAGAAGCATGTGTGTCCTTGTGTGGAATGGGAGCCGTGCATGTGCATGACTGTTGTTTGTCTGTACTACCAGATTGCTTCTATGTGTCGGATGTTAAGATGTTGGTACATAAGATGATGATTGTGTGTATAATGTTATATGTTTGTATGGTACTATACTATAAGTGACTGTTTGCTTCTATATTACAGAATATATTAGGAAATTTAAAGGGGTTCCTACAACATTCATTAGGATCACATAGATAGGAAATGCTATAAAGGTCTGGCTGGCGTGGGACTGATTTCTGGAACCTTTTAAGTGTCATGCCCATGGTGCTCAGAAGACCGCTACAGCCCTGTTATTTTTGTGGTTATTGGGGGTAACAGAGGTTGGACCCACACCCATCAGACATTGTTTGATTAGCTGAATCCAGCTGATTGGTTAGACGCCACACAGTTTTCCTGTAACAAATAAAGGCCAGAGCAGGAAGTGTTGTCATGGGAGCATAGGTGTAGAGCATCTTCAGACTTCCGTCCCTCAGCTTCATGAATTCATCATCCAGCAATGTAAGCTATTGCGTATTTTCATGTTTTTGATCACTAAATACCCTTTTTTATACCTTCTGATACTCCTCCCGTAGGTGGACACAAAGATTAACCCTCGAAGCAACCACAGTAACAGTTTCCCTAAGCAGAAAATGTTGTATTGAAAAACGATACACAGAAAGGTTTCCAATCATAGTCCCGAAATCAAAACAATATAACACACCGTGTTCTGCATGGGAAGTTACTATTATGAGAGTAGCAATACCAGCCATCTGCCTAAGAAACATTTCGGCTTGTTCGATACATTTTTCGCCTGATTCCCCAGATTTCCATTGGTTCATAAAAAAACGCTATGTTACCGTAGACGTAAAGGCTCATTATGGGTCCTAACAGCTGAGTAATCTTTCATTCTTGGGAACTACACCTGTATTATATGAAATAAAATCATTTACTATGCTCCGGCTCATGTTTATTCCAGTGTGTGTCAGAAAGATCTTATGTCAGGTAAGGCTTTGCAATTTATTTGCTGCCTTTTGCTATCCAGAGTAGTTTCGGCATCCTGCATGTAGCATTGTGTATACAACAAGTAACAGAAGTCTCGCTCTGCATACATTACCAGTCACTCTCCTGAAATCTTTGTGTTAATGAGTCATATTTGGGAGCGCTCCTCGCACTCTCTCTTCCCCCGTGGCCCTGTTTCTATCTGTGGAGACTGTAGGTGTGATCCTGCATACAAATGTCTGCAGCTTCTTCACATCACAGGGATTTCCCTTCGACTTTAGAATGCACATTTCATTACTGTCAGGGATATTATGGGACAGATGGGTGGCAGGTATTATACTTCTGATTATTAATTAATATGTAGCGAGAATAGCAGTACAGCCGGCTGTCTACAGAGTGATTTATGGAAATATATTCAAATTAGGAATATACAAGTAAACAGTGTTGCATAATAATTCTCATTGGCGTTTCTTAATCTTTCGAGCCAGGCCTTTACTAAAAGCTACATTTAAAATGAGGTATTATTGCACATAGCTTTTTATAGTTTAAGATGAAGGCATTAAAGGGTCAAGGGAAGTGTACCCATGGGTGAGTTCTGTGGGCAGACTAAAAGTGGCCATACACATTAGATCAATGTCGGTGGGAATGGACATCCATCTAATGTGGTCGGGGGCTTCCCGACTCCCGCCGACGGCAGATGTCAGGGGAGAAAAGGATCGGGCAGTTGGGTTTCAACCTGATTACTTAGTTCTCAGGGGAGATAAGCCGCCGCTAGAGGTATCTGGCAGTGGTTTACTCTCCTCCCTATTCAGAATACATACACGGTCGGCTGAGCCTGGCGTGCATGTGTATAGGGGGGATCAGGAGTAATAGCTGACTGCTATATACTGTGCATGGCAAGCCTTAGAGGCCACTTCAAAGTAAATAAGATCTCCATAGGAGGTGCTGTATGTGTGTGCAGTTATAGATGTTTTTGGGTGACCTACTGAACATGCGTGTGCAGATGTACTATATACTGTGTGTGTTCATGCGCTATGCAAGATTGTGAGTGGCAGAAATCCATGCTTGCAGGTACTGTATGTGCCAATATATATATGTTTGTGTGCAACAAGTGAGCGTGTGCTTTTTTGTATATTGTAAAACAGGTACATTTAGGTACTTGTTCTGTATGCAGAAATAATGCGTATAGTTAAGTGTATTACTCTTTCAGCACCCTGGACAGTGACTGTCCCCTGACATCGCCTAGCAATGCTCCCGTAATTATGGGTGCACACACATAGCCACCCGTAATTACAGGAGCCCCATAGACTTCTATGGGCCTGCCCGTGCCGTTATTACGGCTTGAAATAGGACATGTTCTATATATAAGCATACGGGGAAGTACCCGTGGCCAATAGAAGTCTATGGGGCCGTAATTATGGGCGTTTTTACGTTGCTGCTGCTCCATGTGTAGATGCACTAATAAAGTGCATGTATGGAGGTCTGTTTATAATGGGTGGTTGGATTTACTTACATTTGACCTGAGCTAGGTATGGCATGTATGCAGGGCTGGATCAAAGTCTGCAGAGGCATATGGATAGAGGTATGGGGAGCCCCATTGCTAATATTTTTAAAGGAAAAAAAATGAAGGATAAAACTGTCTAAATGATACTACCATACAGTGCCCAAATAACCGTGACACAGTGAATAAAATTCTGGCAGTGTGTGTCTACATAATAATGCCATGCAGCGAGCATATAAAAGTGCATTCATAGTGTCATACAATGCAAAAATACTACCACAGTATAGTGCCTACATAATTTTACAGTTGACACAATGGGGTAAGTTTGCAACAATCCACCCGGGAAAAAGTTTATTGACTGCCACACTTGGATCGGCTGAGGGCTAAAATTGTAGAGGAATCCGAATAGTTGCCCTTTATCGTTGCTGTAATCTGGCCCTGCATGTGTGTGTACATACATTGCCACAAATGGATAGAAATTTGGTGATTTGTGGCTGCTCATGGATGACATTAATATTTCACGAACATGGTGACCCGTGGTGGGTGAATTCTGTGTGTCCTGTTTTACATGTCTTTATGTATTGTATACAGACCAGCATGATCCTATTCGCTTTCCTCACAATGTGCATGTCTGTCTTTAGTGTAGAATAGAAAGTATTTCATTCTCTAGTTCTTTCCTGTATAGATAGACATATGTGTGAGTTGCTTCATTCATAATATATTAATCATAAGACTGTATTAGCGAAAATAAAGGCGCATAGTTTGAGACAAATGTAATATATGGTACTGGTAGATATTCCTCCTTTAAAAATGTCTTGCCTGATATTAAAAAACATTTTTGGGCGTCCTAAAAACTTTTTTTTTTTGCAGCGTGAGATGATGTATGGGTCCAGAGACTCTTCCCCTACTAGACGCCTCAATACTATGTCTCCTGCTCCTCACTTGGCCTCGGGGTCCCCTCCACCGGTACTTCAGTCCTCCTCCCCAGCACGCTCCCGCATGTCTTACAGTGGTGGACGCCCACCTTCCTATGCTGGAAGTCCCGTGCATCATGGGGACAGAATGTCTGGTCTACCTCCAGCCCAAGGAGTGTCTCCTAGTCCTAGCGCCATCTTGGAGAGACGGGATGTGAAGCCTGATGAAGATATGTCCAACAAGAATGTGGTGCTGGTGAAGAATGAAGGACTTTATTCAGATCCTTATGGAATGGTCCATGAAGGAAGACTTAGCATTACATCCACTCAGTCCCTAGCTGGAATGGGGGACCCGTTCTCATACCCAGGTGGGTTATACAAGCGTGGATCAGTGCGTTCTCTGAGCACATATTCTGCAGCTGCTTTACAGACAGATCTAGAAGAAGGAATGTACAAACCCAATTCTCAGATATATGGAGACACATATGGTCCTGGAATGGGTTTTCGTATTCCACCATCCTCCCCACAAAAGGTGTCCGATGGAAGGATGGTGGATGTTAACCAGAGTCAAGGTCCCCATAGCCCTTATTCAGGGCCTTCCAGCCGCTCCTCCCCTGTTCGCCAGACATTTCGCAAGGACTCTTCATCTTCTGTTTTTATGGACAGTCCTGTTGGTAAGCAAAGGAATCCCAGCTCTTCCTCTGGCACCAATGAAATCTTCCCTGGACCAGGTGAACGTCCCCTGTCTGGTTTCAGCTCTCCAGTGCCCACCAAGGAGGTGGAGACGAGGTGAGCTCAATGACTTGTTATTTTTGGACTCTTTGCTATTCGCCATGTGACTATATCTATATCTGTTTGTGTGTTGGTCATCCATAATCCATGTGGCAAATCGCAAGTTACTGCACCTGTTACAATGTGATTGTTATCTGCAATCTAGTCACATCATACATAAGGGATGTCTTTTTGAATAACATGGCAGATTCTTTCATAATCCAAGAGGGAAACTTATGTGTATCCACTGCAAGATTCAACAAAATAGGCCTGTTATACACCTAGTACTATTGAAGCGGTGGTGACCGCAAGGAGATTTAAATAATGAAGGCAAATAAAAGGGGAACAAACGTTAGGAGTGCGCAGCTCATAGGATAAGTTATAAACTTTCCATATATTATGGATTGACATTGTTGTGAAGACCAAGAGGGGGTAACAGCACCAGAATGTATGAAAAATATAGGAGTGCAAGCCCAATAGGACTGGATCCATCCATCCCCAGCAATTGCAAGAAAGGAGATTCAAGCAGCTCATCCAAAAAATGCAACTTTTTTATTCACCCATGACATTGTTGTAGAGATGATTGTTCCAAAACAATTCCAACCAGGAGGCACTTGCTTCATAATCCTTTTAATACTTTTATATAATACACTATACATATATACTCCTAGCTGTAGCCTTTAAAGACATTGGGGATCTCATTTAGTTACTACTTTAATAAAATCCTTAAAAGCATAATATAAAAATATTTATGTCTTCTCTGCAATCAGCGCGCTATGCAATAAGATGAATTCTGATAATTAACATATTTCAGGGTATTCATAAATCAAGATGGCTTATTCCAAGATAGCCGTCCAATAATGAGATGTTTATTGCTGAAGTGTTCTACGGCTGCTAGCTGATTCATAACTGCATCATTTATTAATTAACCTGATTAATGGGTCTGCGCAGACGTTCCTTTATTAATATGATCTGAGCCCCTGTAGGAGTCATATGTGCAAAGATCTCATTTTGAAATACAAAAGAGAATAGGAAATCTTCAGCCACAGTAGAAAGGATGAGTTTGAATGGGTTTTCTGAGCTTATGAAAACAAAAAACAGAAAAGCCTGTATGTGTTCGAAAAGTCACAAGATGATGATGCCACCATAACGCAGAATTAGTTATTTTTTATTATGTTGCCCAGCTCTGAGCAGCGCCTTTGTTTTCATTTTACTAGGGCTTGCTGTGTTTGGGATTACCATGTAAAGGACTACAGTTCCCATGATTCCTTTCCCGTCTTACAGCTGCCTGCATGCTCCTCTATTACAAGGTGAAAGGTAGTGCTGTCTGCTGCTAGACTGCAGTATCTGCTATCCAGCATGTGGAACACCATCCCTTCAGAGACAGGGAGGGGGAAAGCAGGGAATCAGGGGAGATAAGAGGAATATGATGTGTGATGTCCCGTACTTCATGGAGGGGGAGACGGGAGATAACCAAGTGTTTAGTGTACAGGACGTCGCACATACAGGAGGTAAAAATCAGGAGCATGGTCATGTCTCTGTATGTGAGACTGGCTTACAGAGGCATTTCAGCTACAGACAGTACATTAGTAAGTGATAAATTTTACTGCAGTTAAACCATCGGTTTTTAAAGAGCGCAAAACCCCTCTGAATCAATGTTTTGGTCTTTTATTTGAAACCAATGTTCCTGGATACTGAATCAAGTATTTGTCTTATAGAGATTAATACTCTTATTTTGTTTTGCAGAGAACGAATGGAAGCAATGGAGAAACAGATTGCTAGTTTGACGGGACTGGTCCAAAGTGCGCTAATGCAGGGTTCCCACGAGAATCCCAGGTATCGGAGAGGTTAAAGACTAACTGAAAATTAACACTACTATATGGTCCATGATGTCATACACATGTGGCAGGCACTTAAGACAACTGGTGCATAGAACTGATATTGTAACCCTAGTAACCAGTCATGTTCTATTAGAGCCTATGTAGGCAACCAGTAGATTAAGAGTAGATCGCTGATCCCTTAGTGCAACAACAAGGCCTTTTCAGTCCATAGTGGACTAAAGCGGTGGTAATTGATCATGCCAAAGCCCTCTGGTGATCTGTTTTTGTTTCTGTTACAATATTGACTGGCGTTCTTCCCTCTAACATTGACTTTGTCCTTCTACAATACCCCTTCATTAGAGGATGCAAATTTTTTATTTTCTTTTACATATATCTGTATACCATAAATGCCCACCGTATTATGTATAATCTGGATGTTCTCTTCAAAAAAATAAACATCATGAGACTCTTTTGCATGGAGCCATGACTGATAGGCCACTGACTGATAGTTGCTGATTTAGCTGTATTTTCTCCATTGGAATAGTCATTTCATTGGAGGTTGATTTGCTTAATTTTTATTGTTCACGCACCCACACACCCAGATTTGTGCTCCGTTACCCTGAAATTCCACAGGAGTGCTGTGATCGCATTTCATTTAGCTGATTGGCGGGGGTGCCAGGAGTTGGACTCCCACCGATCTAATATTGATTACCTATCCTAAGGATAGGCCATCAATATAAAATGCCTGGAGAACCCCTTTAAAGTGTTACATCGATTACAATTTATTTCTAAGAAATCAGCAGCAAGAAACATTTGGAGCACTTTCCTAGAATATAACCCTCTGTTTCTTTAGTGCAGGGCATCATTTCTTTGCCCACACAATTCCAAAGTAATTTAGATGGTAAACAGTTGCATACGAATGGGGAAATAACAAAACATTGGCAACCAGGGTAATGTGAACAAGTAGAAGAGAGGAGGAAAGAAAAGATAGATACACTTTAAGGTCTTGTTCACACAGATTTGTTGCAGATTTAGCATGTATTTAAGCCAAAACCAGGAACAGAACCTAAACCGAAGAAATATATAAAATAAAGCCTCTGATCTGCTCTCCTGGATACAATTCTGGTTTTGGCTTAAAAAAAATGCATCAAAATCTGCAGAAAATCTGTGTGAACAAGACCTTAAAGTGTATCTATCTTAAAGGTTATTAGATTGATTTACGAATAAATGTGGATGTGCCAGCACCTTCCCCCGGTGATAGCAGATGATTTGACTACTGGAACCTCTGGCGATCAGCCGACTGTCAGAAGAGCTGCCACAAAAAAAGTGGGGTAGTCCTGGATGGACATCCCCTTTAACTGAGAAGACCAGTTAGCTAATTATATAAATGAGACCGGCTTAAAGTCTGATTCTATTAATGCAGTTTTAATATACAATAAGATAAAGCTGTGTAATTTGTGGATTGTTAATAGTACATTATGAATTAGATTCTGACATGCTTTCTAATATCTGTTTCCAGTGAGAAGACAGAGTCAACAAACAGTGGATCATCAAGTGAGTAATGGTTAGATCAGTATAGTAGATCACTCATGATCTAGAGTAGAACTCCATTAAAATAACATCTTATCAGACTCCACGGATTATGTCCTTAAAGCCTGTAATGCACATTTCCCACATTGTACACGCGTTTTTATTTTGCCTCAATTCTCTTTGGCTTTGCTTCAGAAATGCAGCTAGACAGTCAAGAAAACCGGAGAAGCGGCGTCAAATAAATAATATGATCTTCTAGTATGGAAAATAAAACTACAGTATTCTGATTGTTTAGTACAGGGCACTGATTTTTGCCCCATGCATACCCATTGCTGCCACTAGGGGACAGATTTGTAGACAACGCCTGTTGACTTGAGTAGTGGGCGACATACTGTGTGAGATATCAGACCTCACAAGTGAGTCATAATAGCATATTCTATGTTACTTTATTCTGTGTTTATTTTGGGAAGCACACTCATTTTATTTATGCTGTATTATATTCACTTTAATCTGCATGCAGCTGATCCGTAGGCTATCTTCGTTGCTGTCCTGGTCATTCTAGTGTCCGCTGTGTATGTATAGTAAGCATTGAAGTCACTGGGCATGACTGACCTCTATTGGTAAAAGTGGAAAATTGCAATTTGCGCCGCATTGATTACATATTAAACCAACCCTAGAGAGTTCATGACCATGTATTGAAAAAATACAAAAAATACTTTATTGATGTAACATAAAAATACACAAATAAAAACAAGTAATGCAAAGCCCTCGCAGGTAATAAATTGAGTCAGAACATAAAAAGCAGTGGATGATCCACATAAGTCAAGGTCCTACACAAATGGAATAGTAAGTAGGCGAAACAGAACGTATACAATTAATATGCACAGGATAGTAATAGGCAGTTGGTTATAAATGCGTATTGCAAATCTACGATGTAAACATGAAACTGACATGTACTGTATACATAAACCTATAGATGGAGGTAGCAAATCAGAGACCAAGACCAGACTGCCATTGCTGACCTGACACTCGTTTCACCGAGGCTTGGTCAGGGGGTGGCGTCATACACACAGACATCCCCTTAAATACCTCCTTCTTAACAACCCCAAGTGTAACATAAGTAGTATAATTACTGCATCCTATCAAGAGTGTAAGTTACCGTGGTGCATGGAAGCTAGACAAAATGTCAGCTGCCAGAACCCCACCCTCATGTGCACACCGTCCTATCACAGACTCCTAACCAAACCCATCCGCTATGGAAGCCACCAATGGCAGACGGACCCGGTGGCGGCAACGGGTATCACACCCATGTCCTCCGTGACTCAGCACAATCCGGGTTTGCAATAGGTTAAGTCACCGGGGCCATACATACTTAACACGGACCAAGCCCCAAATCCCGAAGCTGATACCGTGCGCCACAGGATTTTGCCGGTGATGTCACCCGTACACAAGTAGCGTGTGGCATCGATTACATATATAAGACAGAGGAGTGCACATACCTGTATGAGAGCTGGTATACAAAATATATTCATGGTGTACACCCATTTTACTAAGCTATGGAAATATCATTCTGCATCTACTTCTGTGGAACGTAGAGTTTTCTAATGGTCTGTTTACAAATGCATTTTTAGTAAATTTTGTTTCTCATTCTGTTTTAGCTGCTGGATATCAAAATGCGGATACCCCAATGTCCACTCCTACGCCAGGGTCCACTTCCACCCCAGCTGATCAGAGTAAGGCAATAAGTCGCCTGCACATGCAGCTTCATCTTCATGGACTGCAACATAATGCCAGCGAACTGAGGAACCAGCTGCAACAGCTGAAAAAACTGCAGGTACCTAATAATAACCAGAAAGGATCACGCTGTAACCCGGCTATACAGGACGCATTTACATTTATTGTGATGCGGCAGAACAGCTCATATTTATTATTTATGGGGAGTCCTAACCATATAGAGGGGGTTTCCTGCTCTTGACTTCCCCTCTATTAGAGCAGACCCCTAGCTATGAAAAAGCTGCTACCGCTCGGACAAACTCGGGCCAGACGTGTATTACATTCATTTGAATGCACAATGTTTCCCTGGCAGTCACTTTTCAGAAGCCGGACCTGTGAGTTCATCTGATCGGCACCTCGGCCGCCGGACCCTGTAGTAAGAATTTAAGGGGTTTTCCATGCATTTACATTGATGGCCTATCCTTATTACCTGAAAGCAACATGGACATTCAAGTGAATGGGGACTAAGCTGCAGTAGCAAACACAGTGGCATGAATGTGTGTGTCCGCAGGAGCTGGGCCATTCATTTAAAATTCCTAAAAAACTCCTTTAAAACGACCCTCCGGTCTCAGGACAAAATTATAATTGTGATAGGGTATATGGAGTTTTATTACCTGGTGCCCTCCATTTGTCCCCCTATGCTGCTGTTCCGCCGTTTTAGGGTCTCTTCTGTGTTGTCTCAAAATGGTCACAGTGCTTCTCAGACTGAGTCTAAGACACTCCCTCTGTTCACGGATTGGCCATTACTGCTCACGTGAGCAGCTCTGACCAATCCGAGAACAGTGGGAGTGTCTCAGGCTCATAATCGAAGCGCTTCAGCCATTAAGAGACCGCATAGAGGGGACACTAAAATGGCGGATCCACAGCAGAGGGGCACAACTGGAGGGCATCAGATATTATTACTCCATATACCCGATCATATTTAAAATGTTGTGACTGGACCTGAAGGTCGCTCCAGGTAAAAAATTAACCCTCACAAAGTGCAAAAGATATTTCTTATGTCATACGACATCATTTGGTACATGGCTCTTTTTATTTTGATGTACTTTAGCTGCAGAACCAGGAGACCATGCGGAGCATGCTGAAACGCACAGAGACAGAGATCAGTGTGAGAGTTACTGACACCATGCGCAAACACGAAGACCCATTGCAGCGACAAAGAGCTATGGTGGAGGAAGAGAGGCTGAAGTATCTGAACGAGGAGGAGCTGATAACCCAGCAGCTCAAGTGAGTATTCGTGTTGGAGAAAATACACATCATCCATTGGCTGTATCATGTGGAGACTGCAATAAGGACACGTTGATCTCCTGGGTAAATGGAGGCATTATTGTATGTAGGATTTATATTGATGTGATTTATTATTGATTATTTTTCTCCCTTAGTGATTTAGAGAAATCTGTGGACAAGATTAAGAAAGATCTTGCACACAACCACCGTCTGATATCAGTGCAGGAACTGGAGGAGAAGGCTGTAGTGCTGAAACAGCTCGGAGAGACCCTGACAGAGCTGAAGGGTAAGGAGTTGGGGATAAGAACCCCATACCAAAAGAACCCTATACATTTGTGTCCTGGAGGTAGTAACCGCTGATAATGGATTGCAATGATTCTTTTGCATATGTAATAAAATAGCAATGGGCTTCACCTGCCTATGTACAGTAGATGGCTGCCTGTCTGCTGACAGGTCCCAAGGGAATATTGTGTGGCTCCAAAAATTTAGACTCGATTCAATGGTAGGATATCCATAAACCTTTGTCTTACATTTGCATTCCTCTATGCTACGGACAATTAATCTCAATGTTTGTGATGATATTCCCTTTGGAGGGGCTATAATAGTTATAGCATTTTCTGACATTTCAATTACAAATAAAATCTGGTGATGACCAGTCAATGGCAGAGTTTAGTTGAGGAACGGGGGGCAGCAGAGAGACGGCAGCAAATTCCAGGCCCAAGTAATGTCAAGTTATGAGCTAGTATGAGGGTTAGCTATCCAAGAACTCCACACTTTCATACATTTATCAGGGCACCCACATGCTTCATAAGTAAGTTTAAAAAGTAGCAAGGTAGAAATGACCAAAGTAATCCATGCTGACAATGTGGGCACCTTTGGAGGCTTCCAATGTAGGAGTATAGTTTTGTTTTTTTTAGCATAGAACAAGGAGTGTCATAAGAGATCTAACAGCTACAATAGGTATAATTTGCTCTACCAATAATAAAAGACAAGTTCTGGGTTCAAGTATACGAGGGAGTCCTACTTTATGCTCAAGAAATTCCATTGCCTCAGCCCAGAAATTATTAATAATCGGACACTCCCAGAACATATGTAGGAAGGAGCCCTCAGCTCCGTGGCACCGTGGACAGACAGTAGGTACACGCCCCATTCTATATAATTTGAAAGGGGTGTAGTAAATTTGGTGGAAAAATTTTAACTGAATAAGACGGTCTCAATGGACCTGTTAGAGCAGATAGCATTTCTTTATGATCGTCTGCAGAGACCGAGGAAAGGGCCTGAGGCCAACGATCCAAGGCTCTATCGAGTTTATTATAATATACAGTCAACAACTGCCTATAAAGCGTGGATAATGGTTTACCCACGTCTCCTGCGTCACCCAATCCTCCAACGGGGATGTACATAGTCTGACATTATTTCCTGCAAATTGCGACCAGAGTGCATGTCTAAGCTGAAAACAACGGAAACTGAGATGGGTCGGGATCTGGTGTTTGGACCTAAGTTGTACAAAAGTAGCTATTTTGTCTTCTTCTACCACCACCACATCCTCCAAGGTCAATATACCCAGGGTTGCCCACTCACTAGGGTTAGGGAGGCCTCTTAACTGCGGCAGAAGCAGATTATACCAGAGTGGTTTCCTAGGCGGACATCTCGTCTGAGTAAAAGAGTAGCATTGACCTCTGCCGGACTATCAGAGTAGTTTTCATTGGGATTGTGAGTACGTGACCGGGGGGGGGGGGCTGTCTATAATTGGAGTTCACCAGGGCTTTATAGGAACCGAGAAGTCAAGCTTCCAGCTCAGTACACGGATTAAAGTGGCTATGGGTAAATCACCACCATATGTAAACCAGTTGACTAGCAAGAAAGTAGAGGTATAAATTTGGGAGGCCAAGCCCACCCTGCTCATTGGGTAATTGTAGTGTGCCCAAAGAGACTCTAGGAGTACCCCCTGCCCAAATATTAGAGTACAGGGATAACGGTAACCATACCAGAGAATTATGAAAGAGATACAAGAGTTTAGGCAGTGACTTTATTTTAAACAAATTAATTCTGCCTGTAACTGTGAGGGAGAGGTGCTTCCATCTTTCAAATTCCATTTGAAGACTTTGTACCAAAGGAGTGACATTATCAGGTATAAAAGTACAGATATCTGGGCTAATCACCTTACCGAGATAAGTAATTTTATCCGCCCATTGTAGTGGAGAAGGAAGTGCAGTTTCTCTAGCCGCAGTGTTTATCGCCATCACCAAAGATTTTGACCGATTTACACGAAGGCCAGAGAAGGAGGTAAATAAATCAGAGATATTTCGCCTGTAGAGATGGACCTGGATCATTCAAGAATAGTAGCGTATCATCCACGAAGAGAGACCCGTTCCTACTTTTCACCCATCTTAAATCCCCTGATATCAGGAGAGGCTCTTATAGCTAGTGCTAATGGCTCAATGGCCAATGCAAAAAGGGAAGGGGATAGTGGGCAACCCTGTCTAGTCCCTCGGGGCAAGTGTGAATGAGGGGGAGATGTGACAATTGGTTTTAACACTTGCTATAGGCTGGGAGTATAATAACTGCACCCATTGGATAAACCTGGATACAAATCCAAATTTACCTAGCACAGACCACAGATAAGACCACTCCACCGAGACAAACGCCTTATCAAGGTCCAAAGAAGCAACAATTCTGGAGCCACTCGATCCAACAGTAGAGGATGTGTCCGTAAATAGCATTCGAAGGTTAACATCTGTGGCCTTCTCGGGCATGAAACCAGGTTGGTCTGGATGAATAAGATGAGAGATGATTATTTGCAGCCTCATTGCGAGTATGTTGGCTAATATTTTAATATCACAATTGAGAAGTGAATAGGCGGGTATGAGCCACAATCTTTAGGATCTTTACGGGGCTTGGGGGCGGCACTATAAGAGCTTCTTTCATAGAAGGGGGAGGGTATTACCCCCCCCATTAAAAGATGAAAAAGGTTAAGCAAATGAGGTGCAATTAGTTCAACATGCAGTTCATACCACTCTATGGGTAAACCATCTAGACCTGGGCTAATAGCCTCAGTAATTTCCTCTACAGTCAGGTCAGCCTCCAGAAAATCTACATCCTCCCTATCCAGAGTGGGGAATACAATAGTGTCTAAATATGCCTCTAGGTCAGGTGGAGTAGTTCAGACCTTAGAGGAGTATAAATCAGAGTAAAATTCAGCAATGATGTTATTAATGGCCAGCGGGTCGGTAACAGTCATCCCAGTACAGGAGGTGATTTTCAAAATGGGGTTTGGGGTGGTGTCCCCTCTAGCCAAGTAAGCCAGCAAGAGACAAATTCCCTCTGTTGGGAGTACAACGTTTTCTTCCTTGTGAGCTCAGTCAATAAAAGGGTATATTCACATTGCTTTGCTGAGAAGGTAGTAAATTCAGAGGAGTCCCCAGTCCTAAGATATTCCCGCTCTGCCGCAACCGGTTCAGCCTCCAAAACCATACGTTGCTTAGCCAAGTCCCTCCTATGTGAGGATATAACCCCATTAATTTAATTGGAGAAATGGGAATGCATACTGGCCTGTTCATTCAGGATTGGTGAGGGCCGTGGGGTCCCGTCTCTAAAACTCTCACTGATATCACCTTTTCACATCTCTGGTTGATAGTTCTTTTGAAAACCCTTCTGAAGTCTATGTACTCATTTATTTTTGAGTTTCTGATTATGACTGCATCCTCTTCTAATCTACAGCTCAGTTTCCCAGCTTGCAGAGTAAAATGCGAATAGTTCTGCGTGTGGAGGTGGAAGCAGTGAAGTTCCTGAAGGAGGAGCCGCATCGCTTGGATGGACTGCTAAAGAGATGCAAGACCGTTACTGACACACTGGCCCAGATACGCAAGTAAATAATCGCAGAAAATATATGATTTTTTACCACTAATCTCATGAGGTACAATCATTAAAATCATAATATACACTGTTCAGTCATAACATTAAAACCACCTGCCGTATATTGTGTAGGCCTCCCTCGTGCCCCCAAAACAACTCTGGCCCATCGAGGCATGAACTCTGAAGGTTTCCTGTGGTATCTGGCAGCAAGACGGTCGCAGCAGATCCTTAAATTCCTGTAAGTTGCGCGGTGGGTCGAGGGTCAGCATGGGCCCTCTGACCAGTCGGCAGCTACACTGCCCCATATGGAGCAAGCTGCGTACTATCGAATCAGATGGGCTACCCTTTACTCCCCACATTCATCAGTGAGCCTTGGGTGCCCATGACCCTGTTGCCAGTTCCCCGGTTGTCCTTCCTTGAACAACTTTTGGTAGTCCTTAACCACTGTATACTGGGAAAACTCCACAAGTCCTGCCGTTTTGAAGACGCTCTGACCCAAGCGTCTAGCCATCACAATTTGGTCCTGGTCAGAGTCTCTCAGATCCTTACAGATCCTCTCAGATCCTTACACTCGCCCATTTTTCCAGCTTCCAAAACCTCACCTTCAAGGGTTGACTGTTCACTGTTGACTGTTCACTTGCTGCCTAATAAATCCCACTACTTGTCAAGCGCCATTGTAACCAGATTATCAATGTTATTCACTTCATCTGTCAGTGGTTTTAATGTCATGGCTGATCCATATGAGCAGCACATGCACAAGACCCAGAACTATGTAAAAAAGTATCCATGCCAAACAGTTATGGTGTTACTGAAAGTTTCTTACACGTCATTAAAGGGGTTTTCCACGTTTTGACAACTGATGACCTATCCACCTATTCAGTGGTCAGAGCCATCAGCTTCCGGCTCCAACTACTGCATACCGTTCCAAACATCCGGTGCATGGAGGCAGCCGGAGTGGCGGATAGGTCATCCGTTGTCAGAACGTGGAAAACCACTTTAATAAAGTGAGAACAAGCTATTAGGTGAACTGAACATTCCTATCTCCTAAGCTGTATATAGGGAGACCACAAGAACATTTCTCATAGTTAGGCCTCATGCATACAAACGTATTTTTGTCGTCCTGTAAATACTGGCGTAAATACGGGTCCTTGGTCACACGTATTCGACCCGTATTGCACCAGTATTTACGGACCCGTGCCCGTAAATACGGGTCCGGTGTCACCAGTATTCCACCTGTATTTATGGGCACGTTTTCGCTGCAAAATTGCACTGCACTAATTGGCAGCCCCTTCTCTCTATCAGTGCAGGATAGAGAGAAGGGACAGCCCTTTCCGCAGAAAAAGTAAAATAAATTCATACTTACCCCGCCGTTGTCTTGGTGACGCGTCCCTCTCTTGACATCCAGTCCGACCTCCCTGGATGACGCGGCAGTCCATGTGACCGCTGCAGCCTGTGATTGGCTACAGCGATCACATGGGCTGAAACGTCATCCCAGGAGGCCGGACTGGAAGAAGAAGCAGGGAGTTCTGGGTAAGTTTTTTACAGGTTGATCTATGTTGTGATCGGAAGTCACTGTCCAGGGTGCTGAAAGAGTTACTGCCGATCGTCTAACTCTTTCAGCACCATGGACAGTGACTAATTACACACATGTAGTCACCCGTAATTACGGGAGCCCCATAGACTTCTATGGGCCTGCCCGTGCCGTAATTACGGCCTGAAATAGGACACGTTCTATATTTTTCAACGACACGGGCACCTTCCCATAAGCATACGGGGAGGTACCCGTGGCCAATAGAAGTCCATGGGCCCGTAAAAACGTCCTGTAATTACGGCCCGTAATTACGGGTGTTTAAACGTTCGTGTGCATGGGGCTTTACCAGGTGGTACAAGAAATGGGGGACAGTGCGGATAAATAGGGTCATTGTACCAGGGATCCCGCAATTCGACACACGCTTTGCAACAGCTTTTTCCAAGGGTGGACAACCTCAGAAAATGTGTTTTGAAGGCAATTGCTAATACTTTCAAGTAATTCACTCCATGTGCAAGTTCTTTTAGGTTATTTTCTAAATGTCACTTTTTTTCTACGGTTTTAAGGTGTCCTCTTATGTTCTCCAGGCAAGTAGATGAAGGTGTTTGGAACACTCCTGAGAACCTTCATAATCCCTCCCCCAAGCAAATGGCAACTGATGGAGAGTTCTCTAAAAGCACAGATTTTGAGCTTCCCTGTAGCCCCCCAACAAACTTCTCACAGCTTAATGAATCTCAGACACCCCACTGGGAACCTGTCTGTCATAGTGATGCTGCCTCTCATACTAGTACCCCAACCCGAGGGGAGATGGTGACCGTGAAGACTCAGACAGTCCCCGACACACAGCACAAGAAGGTGGGAGCAGAGAAATCGGTTTCTGTTGAGGTTAGTACTACCGATGACATGTAGAAAGGCAACAATGGTTGAGATCGTTAATTCTATAAGTATATACATTTATGGTAGAATCTGATATATATATATATATATATATATATATATATATATTCATTTTTATTGACTTATGATATCCATGGTTTTTCTATAGTCATCTCATTACACAGAACAGCACTGGAAATGTATTATTTTATATCACTGGTGGAAGGGGGCTGTCCGGGATTAGAAAACATGGCTGCTTTCTTCCAAAAACAGCACCACACCTGCCCACTGGTTGTGTGTGGTATTGCAGCTCAGATCCATTCTCTTCAATCTATGGACAGGTGTGGTGCTGTTTTTGGAAAGAAAGCAGCCATGTTTTTCTAATCCTGGACAACCCCTTCTAAAGTTGTTGTTCACTTTACAAAACCCATTTTCATAGACCCTATTAGGGAATGCTGAGTTAATAGAGGGGGATTCTCTTTCAGCATCCCCCTCTTTTGGCCAGGGCGGAGAGTGGTTACAACGAGTGTCTCTCGCTCTATAGGACCTGTCGTGTCGACCTGTCGTGTCCTACTTAACTCAGACACAACCCATTGATTTGAATGAACAATGTGTAATGCTTAATTTCCCTTGTGGTGGCGCTGCTGGGAAATCGAACAGTATGGGCAGGTTTCCCACAGATAGCAGATAGAACCCCTTTAACGTCTTAATTTCCCTAGTCCATGCATACTCGGTGTGCGATTAATTGAATAGAATTTCAGTAATAATTTACCAGTGTTTATGGTGAATGGGAGAGTAAGTAGTGGGCTTCGATAAAATCCAGAAAAAAAATGAGACGAAGGGCTTATCCACCGGAACGTGGGGAAACTCAGATGTTAAAAACGGTATTTTTTCACGTCCGAGTTTCACTCGTGCAGCACCCAATTTCGCACATCCCGATAGATTTGAGTCTATGGAGGGATCCGTGAAAACTGAAGAAAGTAGGACATGTTCTATTTTTCAACGGAACCTTCACATGGTCAGTTGAAACAATGGCCGTGTGAACGGTCCCATTGAAATAAATGCGCCCATTGTTTTAATGGCCATCACATGGACATATTCAACGTTTGTGTGAATAAGCCCTTAGGGGACACATGATAAATAATAGCTATGGCTATATTAAATACATGGTCCCGTCTTGTCAAGAGATATTTAATGTCCAAGTTCAGATATAATACTTGGCTCCTTTTCTAGTTGAGTTATTTTACTGCCGTCATGGTTTATTTTTATTTTTTTTAAACTCAGTTTATTGAAGGAGACATATAAATACATTAACACAGTAAACAGCAGGACCCCCGCATAGCGGACATGTCCATAATTTATGCATATACAAAGCAAAACTGTTCATTACCACTGTGAAATATTTAACAAGAGTCATAACACTCCTATACAATAAAAGAACCACATAAACAAGAAAAAGAAAGAAAATACGTCTCTTTTATCAAACTCTTGCCAGTTACATTTCTGTCCCGATATAGTATGCGTTTTCCCAACATAATCAAGTAAAGGAGCAGGGATATAGAGTACCACCCTCTACAGTGACGATCAATCAACTATCCACCATTCCACCTAGATCATAATGGCTCATGAATGCTCATGTGTGACTCCCTCTAATAGCCATTGTTAGCTCCGTCCCAGAGTAGGACGTAAGATCCGAATTGCACCAACTATCCCAGATCCAGTTAAATTTTTCAGGACAATTTCTATGAATATACATTATACGCTCATAAGGTATGGCCGCGTTTACCAGTTGAATCCACATAGCTATGGTAGGGGGTCGGGCGTTCATCCACCTGAGCTATTGTTTTGCGGGCCATAAACAAAGTCTCCCGGATACATATGCGAAGATGTGGAGAAATCAGGTCTTCCTCCATCAGCCCGAATAAGCAGATACCTGGCGCCGTCATGGTTTATTAACCAATTCATTTTTAAAAGGAATAATACTATAAGTGCCACCTGTTACATTTGTCATTTTGACCTGGCTTTTCTAAGCTGAAGGATGCATTACTCAAAAATAAAGATGCAATAGACGTAGATTAATTGATTACTGGGAGCATTTCTAATGAATATAAACCACTATGTTCATCATTGTATTATATGTGACCACCTGTCAGTTATTACCCCTTTTACCTGAGCACTTTCCTTCTTCCTTTTTTAGGCAGCCGAGCGAGACTGGGAGGAGAAACGAGCCGCACTGACTCAGTACAGTGCCAAAGACATTAACCGCCTACTGGAAGAGACTCAGGCCGAGCTTATGAAGGCTATACCAGACTTAGACTTTGCAGCCAAGCACAAACCAACTGGAAGCGCAGCATCTACCCCAGAGCACCGTGCCAGCAAGCCACAGCCAGCACAAAAGCTCATCACCAAATTAGATCCCAATGGGCGAAGAGGCTCTGGTAAGGCACTGGATTGGACATTGCACATACGGATTGCTAAAAATATCTAACCTATAAAAATGTACAAACTGGTTGTGATATTGGATTTTTATTTCCTGATATGTTTACTTACAGATGAACTGACAGTCCCTAGATACAGGACTGAAAAGCCATCTAAGTCTCCTCCCCCACCACCTCCTCGCCGCAGCTTTCCGTCCTCACATGGTATAACCACTACCCGAACAGGAGAAGTGATAGTCACCGGCAAGAAGGATTCTGCATTCATCAAGGTGAGAAAGGGAATAAACTCTTAAAAGGAAGTATTACAATTTATAAGATTTTGGAAACTCTTGAATTGTCAGAGAAGTCTAATTGGACCCATACGGTTCTTGTCTTGATCCTTAGACCCTTTTAGTTTCAGACATATATAAGAACCCCTAATGTATTTGCACCTTGTCTAAAAATAATTTACCCCCATGTTCCAGAAGTCTGACTCTGAGGAACTGGAAGGCCAGAAACCTCAGGTGAAGCTTCGTCGCACTGTGTCTGAAGTGGTTCGCCCAGCCTCCACGCCACCAATCATTGCCTCCGGCATCAAAGATGATGATGATGAAGATCGGATTATTGCAGAGCTAGAGGTGAGAATCCGATTTCCTTCCTACATATTCACAGGCACAATATGTTCTACAAAAAAAACTTTTTTCTAAAGGTAAATTACAGGTAGAGGGATTTTTACTTCGACTTTTTTAGTATTGTTTTAAAGACAATTGACCATATTTTATTTTGCCTAAGTGAAAAATGCAACCAAACCGTTGAAATGTAAGTTTTTTGAATTTTGTCCAGTGATCTCCCAACCTAATCCTAATTTATATGGTGACCCCTTCTCAGGATCTCTTCTCCTTCCTGGTTCTTCCAGTTGACAGGAACTAAGGCTACAAGATCCAGGAATGTCTCTGGTAACAAGTGACAACCTATTCAAAAAGGTCCAGCGAGGTCTGTAGTACTCTCCTAGAACTTAAAGGGGTATTCGCAGAATCAACATTTATCACCTATCCACAGGTAATAAGTATTAGATCGCTGGGTACCCCACTGATCACTAGAACCAGGGTCCCGAGCCCCCGTTCATCTTCACTGCATCCCCGCAGAGAGAAGGATCTTTTATTGAGCGGCAGTGGAGCTTCTAGCAGCCTCTGGGACTGCCGGAAACAGCTGAGCGCTATACTCGGCTGTCTTCTTGGACTTTGAATAGATCGACATGCTTGTCCACTGCTCTATTCAAAGTTCCCCTCACTGCAGTGATGTAGTGATGAGGAACGGGGGAAGTCGGAACCCTGTTCTAGTAATCGATGGGCCCCCACGATCAGACAGTTATCAATAATGTCAATTCTGGGAATACCCTTTTAATGAATTGGTTGTCACATTACGCTAGGGCAAAACTGCTTCACTGTAGAATTGCGGCATTACTGTAACTTAACTGTTTCCTTATAGAAAAAAAAAAGTAGCTAGAGACCGAGCCTGGCAACTGTCAAATGGGTGGATTTTTTTGCACTGGTTAAAGGTGGCTTGCAACTTTTTCTCCAAGGACAAAACATTGAATTTGCAATAATGCTTAGATTTTACTGCGATTTGTGGGCAACTTCGTGTCACGGTGGGACGCTAGCTTGAAATCTTCTCTCAATATGACACGTGTTTTAATTATTTTTGCAATGGGAATGCTGGTCAGGAAAGTGCAACACCCAAATTTAAGTGGGTGGAAATTATTACTATTAAATGGGCATTTTGTTATTATAAGCCTTAAAGAGGCTCTGTCACCAGATTTTGCAACCCCTATCTGCTATTGCAGCAGATAGGCGCTGCAATGTAGATAAGAGTAACGTTTTTATTTTTAAAAAACGAGCATTTTTGGCCAAGTTATGACCATTTTTGTAGTTATGCAAATGAGGCTTGCAAAAATCCAAGTGGGTGTGTTTAAAAGTAAAAGTCCAAGTGGGCGTGTATTATGTGCGTACATCGGGGCGTTTTTAATACTTTTACTAGCTGGGCGCTCTGAAGAGAAGTAACATCCTCTTCTCTTCAGAACGCCCAGCTTCTGACAGTGCAGATCTGTGACGTCACTCACAGGTCCTGCATCGTGACGGCCACATCGGCACCAGAGGCTACAGTTGATTCTGCAGCAGCATCAGCGTTTGCAGGTAAGATCGACTTACCTGCAAACGCTGATGCTGCTGCAGAATCAACTGAAGCCTCTGGTGCCGATGTGGCCGTCACGATGCAGGACCTGTGAGTGACGTCACAGATCTGCACTGTCAGAAGCTGGGCGTTCTGAAGAGAAGAGGATGTTACTTCTCATCAGAGCGCCCAGCTAGTAAAAGTATTAAAAACGCCCCGATGTACGCACCTAATACACGCCCACTTGGACTTTTACTTTTAAACACACCCACTTGGACTTTTGCAAGCCTCATTTGCATAATTACAAAAATGGTCATAACTTGGCCAAAAATGCTCGTTTTTTAAAAATAAAAACGTTACTGTAATCTACATTGCAGCGCCGATCTGCTGCAATAGCAGATAGGGGTTGCAAAATCTGGTGACAGAGCCTCTTTAAATGTAACACACTTTGCTATGTCAAGCTGTCAAATTTGACAGTATGAATATTCATCTCTTTAGTAGGAATAGGGGATGTGCTTAGATTTGATCTGCTGTCTATTTATGGAAGGGTAAGCCCAGTTCTAGAAAAAACTCCCAAGTGCTACAAACTGCAGGACAATGCTTTCATCTTGATACAATTAAAGGGGTTGTCTGGTTTGGACAACCCCATCAGAGATTGCAGTAACCCCCAGACCTATCGGTAATGGTGCGGCTGTGTAATTGTTAATTTTCATTAATGAGGTTAGGACTCTGCTGAGCAAAATGCCATAAAGAAGAGCTGCGACAATAAATAAATACATACAGGCTCTTTGCTGTTTTGATGGGTGAATAATACATGAAGGGAACACTGTACTGGATTTTAGGAGTTAGTACGGATTTAGGGTAAGTTCACACCCGGCACATATCCCTGTCTAGTTTATCTGAATGGGGCATGCAGAAATCCATGCACATGCTGCGGAAACATCCTCATTCAGAATATACCCCTACGTGACATGAGTTTTTTTTATTAGGTGAACCCCACTTACATGCATAAAATTCTGTTTTTGAAATCTTTTTGTTTTCTCATATATTTCTCAAGTCATTCCTGTTCTGACATTACCTAATCCATTTGGCTGACTGTTTGCAATATATACAAGAAAAGCCTGCCCATAAGAAGTAAAGAATAGCAGCACAGATAGGCCTTATGTCTGGGTCATTTTAGACTTTTTTTTTTTTTTATGCATCTCATATAATACAATTTTCATAGCAACAGGTTAAGAAAGCTGTAAGATTTGTGGTACAGCGGTAATACAAAGGGTCCGTATAAGTCGAGCACTATGATGTGTGTAATTCAGCACACCGTTCTGCTGTTTGGTTTCTTTCTCCCATCCTGCTGTATTTTGACTCTCCAGGTGTTTCAGAGAAGTTCTGGGTCCCTCTTTATACCTCAGTTCCATTCTGAGCACTCAACGGCATCCCCTTCGGTGCCACGTCCAGCACATCTGTGGTCTAATGAGGCCACCGTAGAACATGGAGAAAGGAAGGTAACAGCTTGTGTTCTGGGCACCTTGGCCCGGTCTGCTGTGCACTTCTCACCGTCTAATCCTTCACTCTACCTTCTCTTTAAGTCTTTGTTAACCAACTAATGCCTCACTTCTTCTTTCCTTCACTCCACTGACAGTGCCGAATTCAGCCTACTAATGCAAGCCAAGCTGCCTGTCACTCATCTGCACATCTCCAGAGCAGGCACGGGGAATCACGTGTTAACCGCATGTCCCTAACTCCTCATGGCAGCGGGCATAACTGATAACATTTGGCATGAACACAGTGTTAGAGTTGAATCCGTGTCTGCTCGGCTATGTATTTCTTGCGTTTTGGGGAGGGGGGGGGGGATGTTAAACCATTGGATAATATTTGCAAGTGCTGGTACGGTATTATTAACGCTGAGTAGCCGTGGTTCACTGTTCCATTTGCAGATCCCCATAGTAAATAGATAGTTCTAGTCCTATTGTATGTTGAATTATATCCTCTTTTGTATTGATAGACTAGTCCTGTCATCAGATATAACGTATGTATCGTTTTGTGCATTGTAGACCTTTTCTGAAGACCGTGAGACAGAAATAGGGTTTCAGGTTTGACCTCCAGGAAGAATTTGGCCCCTGGTATACAGGCAGTTGTAGCAATGACGACCATTTTGCGCCTATAAAAAATGCCTGTCAGCTGCCACTTTTAAACAGAGTTTGCAGGTTCCTCCATAAACAGTGTCTGAAAGGTGTCCCTATATAGAGTGCCTTCAAGAAAGTCTCTTGATAAAAAGTGACTGCCAAAAAGTGCTCCCCATTTACACAGCTGTAATTAACCCTCACCTTCTTATTCCTGTGCCTTCTTGGAGGAAGCAACCTGTGATCCTTTGCTCACATGTCCTTCTTTCAGGAAGCTGCGACTGAGCGATCTGTGACATCACTGCAGCTGCCGGCGCCGCGTCCTGAGGATACATATACACTAGATAGGAGTGATGGCCTGGCACTGGTGCCGGAGACATAACTGGGGTCAGCATTACATACACTGCCAGCAATGAGTTGTCAGTGTTTGTACTCAAGTTATACAGTTTGTTAGTATTTCATTCACAGACATTTTAGAATGGTATCGGGTTTGCCAAAGTAGAATTTTTTTATTTAATAGATTAAGAGTGAATTGTTCAATACAAAAATCTATACATTCACAGGGACACTACACTCTCTCTATGCATGTGTTGTGTATAACGTTTTTAATATATCTAGCTGGACTGCTCTGGCGCCCATACAAATCTCCCCGTCTTGCTTGGCGAGGCGGCCTCCGCATCTAGGCGGAGAAGTGACCGTACTTGCTTGGCTGTTTCCGTAACTTCAATAGAAGTGAATGGAGAGAGCTGCTCACATGCCCGGCCACCTCTCCATTCATTCTCTGCCTTGATGCGGCTGCCTCTCCAGGACTAGGTCGGGTGACTCCCGTTCTGCAGGTAGGTGCAAATCCCAGAGCTGGGACCCGCGTCTATCATAAATTAAATGGCATATCCATGAATATGCCATTAATTAAGTTGGCAATATTCCTTTAATTGGTGGGACCTAAGTTGCAAGGCGTTTTGTGCCCATGGAGGAAAATGTGGTACAGAAAACCAGTCTATATTTACTTATTATTTTAGATGATTATTTACATTTTTTAAACTGTTTTGGAAGATGGGTGGGATTAACACACCGATGCCCTTCTTCTAGTTATTACTTCCAAGTCATACATTTTTTGAGACCCTAATATAGGCTGAGTTAGATATTAAAGGGAATGTGTCGTGAATTAAAAACATTTTTTTAAGTAAGTTACTTATTTGTTTTGGTGCATTTTTTTTTTCTTCCACAAGGTGGAAACTATTAAAAATGAAAGAATAATTTTACATATTTTCCTATGATGGCCACCAGAGGGAGCACTTCCCAGAATTACAGCAAGGTGAATCCAGTAAAGCAACCTGACTCAAAGCTGCTGTAAATGTGGGAGGGAGACTCACTCCCCCTCACTATTTTTGGCTTCAAGCCAGGAGGAGGTGTCTTTAAATTGTCACGCGGTGTCCAGGTCCATTTTGAGTGTGATTGTACAATGATATCTGGCAGCCGTTATAGGACACACCGAAAGGCCAAGAATGATGAAAGTCAAGAGGGAAGACCCTGAGGTGAATGACTTTTCAGTTGACAGGTTTACACGGCGTGTATTTGAGGAGTTTTTGGCATGGACCCCACATAGTTTTTGTCAATTATTTATTATTTCTTTTTTCAAATAAACACTTGGGGCCCCCCCCCCATTTTTCAAAACCAACCAGATCCAGTAAAGCAGCCGCAGCCTAGCATTAGAAGAGTGGGAAGGGCCATGGGTTTTGGCCCTTCCCAATATCCTAATACCAGCCTGCGGCCGCCCGAGTACCCATCCATCACTCCAGATGGTTGGGTAATGGATTATACCTGGCTCTTATCGATAGAGGGCAGGGTTAGTGATAGCCTTTTTACTGGCTAACACTAAGCCCCGTCTTCGTGATGGACGCTGTCACACAGACAACTGCCATTACTAAGGCGCTAATAAAGTATTCAAAAAACACCGACGCATAAGATACATTTTTTGTTAATTTAAATAAAAACTCCCCCACAAGACAATTTTATTTAAAAAAAACTTAGATAATCGCATTAATCCATCGAATCTGACCTGGGTTATTACCAGTCACATTGAAAGCAGGTCAGTGACCTACTTTCAATTTGACTGCTGGTAACCCGGTCACATTGAACTCTCCATTCATAAGACATTGATGGCCTATCCTCAGCATAGCCCATCAATATCTGATCGGTGGGGGTCCAACACCTGACACCCTGCCGATTAGCTGCTTTAAAGTATTAGTGGCGCTTGTACGCCGCTGCTCCTTCATTCCTTTCTCCTACTGTGAATCGTTAGCTAGATAGCGTTTCACAGTAGGTGTGGGGACTGAAGTTGCAGCGGCGTATGACCGCCGCTGTTCCTTCGTAACATAAATTCACGGGCGCTCCTGCATTCACCGCAGACAGGGCCCGGCAATTCATTTGAGTTAGCGGCAGCTCCTGCAATTATTGTAGGGGCTGCCGCTCTTCAATTGAACGTCTCCCTTCCCTCTTGAATATGAGGTTGCTGTGTACGGCGCACGCCACAGAGCATGCGCAGTTCACAGTTAGACGCCATCAGCATAGGAGATAGGGTCGGCTCCTGTCCTCTGGGTATGCCGTATAGCACCTGTGTATGTGTCGTGAAGACACATACACAGATGCTAATAAAGATGGATGCCCCCACAAAATGAATAACACAAACATAAAGGTACATTAGTGAACACATTAAAAAAAAAAAAGGCCCATAACCTAAAACACATCAAATAAATAGAAAAAAAAATTGTGGCACCTTTCCTTTAAAGTTGTACAGTTCTATATAATACATCACACGTGGAACTGATCTTTATCTCTATTATGAATTATTATTGAAATAATGAACAGCACATGGACCCATTCATTTCAATGGGGCTATTCACACATGCAGGAGTTTTCATACAGCGAGTGTCCGTTGCGTGAATCTCACTGCATGTCCTATATTGGTGCGTTTTTGCGCACCTTGTCACCCATTGAAGTCTGAGTCCGTGAAAACACGGACAGCACATGGACGACATACATGTGCTGTCCGTGTTTCACGCATCCGTTACATAGAAATGTAGATAAATTAATTTTTTTAAAAAGTGCTTGCACGGACGTGAAAAACGCATGCCACACGCAAAGCACACGAATGCCAATACACAACGCACACGTATGGCACACGTACATGAACTGCTGTAAATACTCTGTGTTTTCTACACACGCAAATCAGACCCGCTCGTGTGAATGAAGCCTAAGTATCAGAATCCAGTAGTCTCCACAATATTTAACCAGTTCAGGATCGGAAGCTGCTTAGCAATTTTTAGCACGCTTTAGTTAAACCGCTATAACTCAATTAAAAAAAATAGTTAAAACATATGCTTTTTTATATTTTAGCTTATTTTTTCTGGTAATAAAATAGTGTAACCCTGAAATAGACTTATTATGTGTCATGGTCACTGTCTCCCGTAAATTATGATATATTATATGTCTACTTTAGGGTAATTGGGTCAGGGCTAGCGTTACGACAATGATTGGCGGGTGGAGAGTTTTTTTTGGTGTGGTATTTAATGTCATTTTTATTAAATTTATTTTTGTTTTTTACTATATTATTATAGCCTTTTATTATTATTATGGCCTGTCCCTCATAGGTCAGGATAGAGCTTTATTATTGAATTTTTTTTACGCTTTACTTTTCTACTGTAACTGGCGCTGTATGGCAGGGGAAATCAGCACTGCATAGTGACTAGTGTCTAGTTAGACCAAGCCGCAACCTCCTACTACCAACATGCCGGTGATCATGTGACCAGTCGCTGCCTCTATTCACAGCAGACATTGAGCACTGTGTACAGGGATACAGAGACAACAAATGAGTTGAAAACCGTTTCTGTCTTCTCTCCAGGGTCCCTGCCGGGCACCCGACATTCAGCTGCCCAATTACTCGAGCTTTGAAAAAGATTTTTTTATTTTTTATTCTTTACATAAAAGTGTATCAGTGTGATTGGTGCAACTTTCTAATTACTAATTAGTAAAAATTATTTTAACTTTTTCAGATACAGCTGTTTTGTATCCTAAATACAGAGCAGCTGTATCTAGCTGAGACCTAAGTCCGTCAGGTCAGCGGGACTGACGGGTTCAAATTCAGCGGGTCACGCTGGATTCACCTGTTTTCGATCACATCTATGTTATGAACTTAGATGTGATTGGTATCGGCTCGATCACGCAGGACCCGCTGTCACTGAACCCGTCAGTCCCACTGACCTGAAGGATTCAGGTCTCAACACTAGATACAGGTGTTCTGTATACAGGATACAAAGAAGCTGTATCTGAAAAAGTAAACATAATTTTTAATAGAAAGTTGCACCAATCACACTGATACACTGTTTTATTTAAAAACAAAAGTGTACATAGCCTTTACACCTGCGCCGTATATATATATATATATATATATATATATATATATGTGTGTGTATGTGTGTGTATATATATATATGTGTGTGTATATGTTGGGCAGTGCTCAACCGGTTAATTAGGAAATGTCTTTTATGTGGATTAGAGATGGTTAATACAATATTGTATCTGCTGAAGAAAGCCCACAACAGATCACCTTCTCAGCATGCCAACATTGGTATCTAGTGTCAGATGCAACATAGATCCGGCGTGATTCCCCTACAGCCATGCTCTCTTCTTCAGTCATATCTATTAACCTACAATAAATCCTCTACAACTTGCATGATCTTAGTAAACTAACAAAAAAAATCTTACCTAGGCAGACAGACTCTTATGCAACCTGCCTGAGTTTTCCTCTATTCCTGTTGGACCTTCTTCTTTTTTGGCTGCATCCATCTTCTCCTTGTCCATTTGTACTACTGTGGACACCTCAACTCTTTTCTCTAAATCTTGAAATAATACAAGAAACTTCAACAAGATTTTCACTGGCTCTTCATTTCCTCGGAGTATAGAAAGAACTTCCACCGTCTTTCAACCTCCTTCTATCTTACCTTGTGAAGCTGCGTTCAACTTCCTTTCCTTTCTACTTTGCTGGAACTGTCAAACATTATGCAGTCATTTTTTATGCACCTAATAAGAATGATGACACCCGAGCTGATGGGTGCTGAACATTATCATCATGTCCTGCTAGGCTGGAAATGCTTTTCCTAAAGATGACGCCTTGGAGGTCCCAGTGGTAGAATCCAGTGTGTCCCTCTCTCCTCGTATCCAGGTAAGATTAAGAACTGTAAGTTCCACAATGAATGTTGACCTTTTTAAGTTGCAAAGTATCCATATATTTTGTGTATAAACAAAATATAGCATTTCTATAAAATAACTATAATCTAGAAATATCTATCCTAGACTTTTATAAACTTGGCCTAGTGGGTTGACATCCTATAAGAGAAGTATCTTATGAGAGATCTATAAGCCTTCTATGGCTTGTCCAGTAAGTGTTCCATTGCCTTCTCAAGCTTAAATTGACTTATCCTACATCAGTACAACCTTCTGTAACATTCAACCCTGAGTGATGGTCAAAAGCCATTTTCAACTAAAAAATGGTGGATAGAATTTACATGTCAGAAGTTTTGATCGGTGGGGATCCGAGCACTGAGATGCCCACGATCTCTAAAATGAAGTGGTAGAAGCACTCCGGTGAGTGCTGTGCCGCTTCGTTTCTGATTGGCTTTCCTCTGAGCAGTGTACGGGCTCAATATAGAAAGTCTAAGTCCGTACACCACTCACTTGGCTTTCAGAGGAAAGACTATCAGAAATTAAGTAGCAGAACGCTCACCCAAGCACTTCTGCAGCTTTGTTTTAGCGTTCGGTGGGGATCTCAGTGCTCGGACCCCCACCGATCAAAACTTTTGACATTCACTATGACATATCAAAAGTTTAGTTACCCATTAAGTATTAAACACCTAAGAAAATGGGTATTATACTATCCAAATGGTACTGGTTGGGGCTTAGGATATGTCTTCAAAATTATTGATGTAAAGTCGTAGCCATTGCATATGGTCATAACTCAGGGCTCCTATCATGAGCCAAACAAATATGGATTAAGAATCACATCTTACTCCAGTCCCACTGGTTGAGGAACACTACTATAGATGATGGTAACGTTGAGATCTGTCCATATACTGAAAAATATATACTGTATGTGTAATTGACAGATTTTGCTAGTAGGACACTTCAAGCTGCTATGTTTACCTACTAATATTTAACTACTGTATTATATTTTAATTATATTTTCATAATATATGTTTATTTGCACTTCCTATAGGAAATAACTTACCCTCCTGTGGCCAATAGAAAATTCTCCCTACCACAGATAATTTTGACAGAGTGGACTTCCAATCCACCATCACCTCCAGATGAACATTATAAGTTTACTTATGAAGTTAATTACTCCAATTCTACAAATCTTGATATCGGCAATGTCTTGGTAGGAAATTTGACAGATTGGTCATACTCCGCTCTAGCTAAAGACAAGGAGTCTATTGTTGAAGACCCAGGCCTGTCTCCACAGTCTGGACAAGTATATCTGGAAGTTCAGGACAACTGTGTCAACCACAATATCCTCTCCCAATCCCATTGTACAAATATGGAAGAGGAGTGTGGCAAAAACACGGAACGTGGTATTGTAGGCTTCATGATAAGAGATAATAAAATAGTCTCATTATCTACAGAGGAGAAGAATACGTTTTTAGATGAGAAACATTTCTGTGAAATGAAAGAAGAGCAAATGAGTGGAAATTCGGTTGAAATATTCACAGGCAATGCCAGTGATCACCCTAAAAACCAACCTATTCCGGTCCTATCTGATGAAACACAAAGTCTAAAGGATGTGTACGATCAGTTGAGGGACATGAAGGTAGACTTAGTGGGGTTGAAAGAACATGGACAACAGATAAACAACCAAATAGGAAGTGAGAATTTCGGAGAAAGTACAGAGCACAGATCTTCATCCACTGACTATGGAGGGCAGAAAGAAACAAGCAGATCCGAAAAGCACTCAAACATACCAAAGCCAAGATTTCCTGTGCCAAAACCCAGGCATTTACAAGTAAAGGCACCAAAGCCTCAAACAATCAAGAATCCAGATGTTCCTCAACCGATCAACATCGAAGTGTCTCCTATTCAGCCAGATGGAAATACCAAACTTAGAGTTATTGATGTTCAGAAAATGTTAACTACTGCTAAAAATGGAGGCAGTACGGCCCATGTCCCTGAGGACAATGTTACCGAGGGTTGGAAGAGCATGGACATTTGCAGAAACACTTACAAGCGGTTGGATAGTCTGGAGGAAAGCATTCGAGACCTGGAGCTCACAATCAATGCAATTGGTGTCTATTCGTCTACCGTAGTGCAGAATGTTCCACAGGAGCATCACCTCCATGTTGAGATGGACTCAAAGCAAGAAGAGGAGAGTTTATCTTCATCTCGTCATCTCAATAGAGGAACCACTAATGTAAAACCTCTCGAAGGAATGGACAGCACCTTCCTTCATAAAATGAAACCACCTTTACGACCAAAGCCTCAGATCGCTAAGGTGTCGCTATAGTTTCTTCGTTTTCTTATTAAGTGTGTCCTGCAATTTTCCACCGCACAAATAGATGTGCGCCTTTCTTCTTATAATGATGTGTTTATGGCAATGTATAGCATGTTTGTCTTCTAGATAAATAATATAATGTATATTTTCGTTTTTTAGACCGTAGAGAACTATGGTAGGCTTCCTTCAAATAATGTGGTTGACTTCTTTACGTCGCAACTGCAACACAACACATCCTCTTTATGCAGCAGACGAATATGAATTGCCAGTATCGGATATATTGGCTTTGGACAGGTCTTTGCAAATCCAAACAGGAGAATGTTGTTCATGCTTATAGCTACTGAATAGCTGGAAGCTCACACTTTGTGGATCACTATTTTGCAGCTAATTTATTTAACTAAATTATAGCACCTTTCAACAGGGGCACACACAGAAATCGTAGGCCCCATAGCATAGAGGTCAGACAAATGTACTTACTAACCTTTACTTCGTAGCATATCTTTATCCCTAGGGGTTGGAGCGCCTGTTTTCACACATAGAGCTCCAAATCCCCTGCTTCTCTTTATACAGAGAAATAAGGGGTTCTCTAGTTTAAAAAAACTAAAACATATATCCTATCAGGGAATTCTGAGTTAATAGAGGGGGGTCCTCTGTTCAGGATCATCATCTTTTGGCCGGAGTAGAGAGCGGTTACAAAGAGTGTTTCTTGTTCTGAAGGACCTGTCCTGTTCTTCATTACACAGACATCCCATTTATATGATTGGACACTGTGTAATGCTTATCTTTCCCTGTGGTGGCGCTGCAGGGAAATACTGCCAGGTTTTCTCACAGATTACAGCTTTTGCCTCATGGGGGTTTTGCCTTCCCTTGAATCAATAGGATAATAGGCGGAACTGAATAGACGTGTTTTTTCGGCCTTACAAATTATGAACACTTTGGGGTTCCAGTAGGGCAACACTTTGTGATCAGCCTATTGTCAAGTAGGAATTGTCAAAAGTGGACAACCCCTTTAATTTTCTGATTGCTGGAGGCCCCACCGCTGGGACACCCACTCATCATGAAAGAGGGGGTTCCGAACCCCCTCCTCACTGCTTGACCCCCGCTCCATTCAAGCTCCTTGTCACTGTTGTGGGTGCAGTGAGGAGGATCTCGGGGTACGGGACCCCCATTCTTGCAATTGGTGGGGGTCCTAGCGGTGGGATTCCTAGCAATTATAAAATGATTAGGAAGATAATTTTTGACTCTGAGACTTCCCCTTTTCATGATAAAAATCTGTCTGCCTGCAGCCACCACTAGGGGGAGCTTGGATTACAAATGGATTTATATAGCTACTTATGCACTGTGAAGCTGTAGAAATCTCTATGCAGTGAGACCCCCTAGGATAGGGGTATATGCTATGACTGTGTCTGGAAGCAGGAGAAGCAGTTCATGGCCGGGCCCCCCTCCTCTCTCACCGCGGACCCCATAGCAGTCGTTTGGCCTGCCTTCACTGACAGCAGAAACACAGAGGTTACGGCCTATGTAATAACAACTTTTCCCTCTGCCGTTCACTTTAAGTTCTGTCATTTGCTTTGCACTGATGTCTAATGTGGATGTATTCGTTGATGCCGGGAGAATTTGATATAAATTAATCTCATGCAGCATTATATTAATTTTAAGTGTGACTGTTTACATTTTATATGGTTAGTAACCTCTCGGGCATGATGGGCTGCTGTGGACATACCATTGCTGAATGTGTGCCGGGAATAATAAGGGAACATCAGGTTTGGCTAGAGTTTACTTATTGGGCAATTCTATGACAGGTGTGTGACCCCATTGGACACTACATCACTTCTCTCTATGACATGCATGGTCTGGGAATGACACAAACTCATGTGTAGGAAGCAGATAAGTAACAGGAAACAGTAGAGTTCCTCCCCGACCTTGTCCGTGTATTGTGAATGCGGTGCTAAATTCACACCTGTGTCGGCTCTAATATGGCCGTGTCCTAACATAACTTTAAGGCGCTGGACGGAGATGCCAAAGAGTCATGCATAACATAGTGCAGAGAAAACAGGTCAAGGACAATGATGAGCGGTAATGACTTTGCATTGTATGGATCGTGGTATAAACTTTTCATCCACTTTTGAAGGTTTAGATTATTTTATGCCTTTTTGAAGCTTGCTGTTTTTGTGCTGACATTTCTGCCTTCTTATTTGCAGAGTGGGGGTATGTCCATTCCACCCATGAAGATGGTAAATCCAGTAGGTTCACGCCTAAAGAGCGTCCAGCAAAGCAGCGGAGACAAGAGCAACAAGCACTCCAAACAAAGGATGGAGTACATGAGGATCCAGGGCCACCAGCAGGTAGTTTATCTCTAGAGAAGATGTGAGCACAAGGTTAGCACACACTGACTCCCCTCTCATGTCTCATCCTAATCCTGCATCAGTCTGTGTGTTAAACCTGGTCACCGGGGCCATTATGAGATCAGATCTGTTTAATGTAATACAGCTGCTGGGTTTGGGCATCCCCTAAAGGGGATTTACACTGGGCAATTAGCGAGCAGACAAGCGTTCATATAATACTCATTGCCGATTATTGCCCTGTGTAAATAGGGCAGCGATCAGCAGATGAACGAGCAAACGCTCGTTCATCGGCTGATCGTATCGTTTTAAAAAAGTGAAATATTATCGTTATCGGCAGCACATGATACACACGCGCTGCCGACATGATACAAATGTATGGGGACGAGCGATCATAGTAAAACCGCTCGTCCCCATACATAGCTCCTTGTGAAAGGAGAAAACGAGCACCGATCAACGAGCTGTCTCGTTGATCGGCGCTTGCTGCACCGGCCAAAATTGGCAGGTGTATATGGACTATATTAGGTCCAATTTTTTTTACAGACAGAAATGAATTGTTCATGACCTCCATAGGTTTGTGCTTGCTTAAAATGGCCCTTATCATTCACTAGAAGATTCAATAAGTAAGGGGTTAAGGAAGAATATGAGGCTAGCTGACTACTGCTTGGAAAAACCATAGTAGTTCTGCATTCACTATTAAAGAGGACCTGTCAGCTCTCCGTTTTTTTATTGTATTCTCCTTTAAAAAAAACAGTGTTTTTTTTAATATTATTAGATATCTGCATTGTGCCGTTCCTCTGTTATTCCAACTGGAAATGTATGATTAAATGAACATCTGGGTGTTACCATTCACCTTGTTGGTAGGGTCTGTCCCTGCACACTCTGACATGGTCAGCACTGATTGGACAGAGGGAAATGCCCCATTTAAAAAGGGAACGGTAATACTTCTTTGTCATTTTAGTCATACATTTCCATAAGGAGTAACAGAGGAATTACACAATGCAGATTTCTAAGAACAGATACTCCAGAAGTATTTACTAAAACCGACACTTCCTAAGTACCCCCTTATGACAGACAATTGAGGCATACATTTTGTTATCACAATATTAGGAACCAGCAGCATCATGACATTAGGAGTCGTAAACCCCAATGATGGGTCCAGTTGGATTACCCCAGGAATAATGGTTCAGGACACCGTATGGCTGCCTGTACTGTGTTCCTTACCATGTCTCACATTTCTATATCTTTTACTGTGTTGTGCTATTATTTTATATTCCGTCTATTCCTCCGTTATCCTTCTGTTCATTCCTCGTGTTTGCCTGAAGACTGCAGCATTTCACCCCTCGCCCTGCTCATGTGGCCATATTTCTGCTCTGTTTTACTTCCAGGTATTCTTTTTGTTTTGCAGCACATGTCTTATGAAAAACTTCCTTGTATTTTATTGTCATCCCTTTCCATATTTGCCTCCCATGACCATCAACCTGTGATCTTCTATCTCCACTCCCCCTCCTCTTCCATCAGTGCCCTGTTACCCCGTCTTTTACCAGATTTTCCATAGCCCCTCTGTACTTTTTCCCCTATATCCCTATTCTCCAAACCCTTGTATCCTCAGATCCTTTTCTTTTACATGATATTTCTCAACCAGTATTTCGCATGTACTGCCGCCACTTTGAACTTTTATACCTTCACACTGTTGCTCTTCCATTATTATTTAGATTTTGATGCATTTTCCCTAATCTCGTAATGGGGTTGTCTCATCACGACAACCCCTTTTTTACATTAATTCGGTCCGGCAAAGAGCTGATCGCTCCAGGCCTAGCCTCTGAAACCTACGGCGATCAACTCTTCTCGCCGGGGACGTTGCAAGCAGCCATGCATTTCCCCTGCAGGTCATTCGTGTAATACATAACGGGCCGGGTCCACCAAATAAGGAGCTGCTGATGTGGCTCTCCACTCATAGAGGGGGGGGGGTCACGAGTCTTAGTGAGACATCCCCTCTAATTATGTCTCTTATGCCTCTGTCACTAACCTCTTTCTTTTTATCCTTCACTCCTCTCATTGACTTCATCAGTTCAGAATCCAGATGTCTCTCTCATGTGTTATGGTAAAATGTCACTGTCCTAATTTCCTCAGTCTACTTCTCACTCTCCTTTCCAGGCAGCTAGATCATCTAAAGAGGCTGGTAGTGTGAATGAGAATAACCCTGGATCGGATAAAAATGCACCATCTCGAACCTCTATCCCTGTACTGACTTCCTTTGGTTCACGGAACTCTTCTATTTCCTTCTAACTGATCTACTTTGCAAGTTTTTATTCAAATGTGCTCTTCTCTTCTGAATTCTCCTTCATGCTCCTTGAAGTGTGGACTATTAAGTTGGCCAACTTCTTCTGGCTGAGAGTCCCCTCACCAATATTTCCCCTCTGCGTTTTATCAGCTTTGAAAAACATGACACGACAAAGGGCTGAAAACGCGGAGAGGAGTGTGAGAGACGTGATGTACGACAGTCGACGCGTTCCACGGTGCCTCCCACCTCCCCAGGCGTGACTGTTACCACACCTGCAGCTGCTCATCTTTCCAAATGATGTAGATATGAATCTTCGGCCAGGACTGTACCGGACAGTATCTCGGGGTCCCGAGCATTGTATGTTGCTTTGTTTTTTTTATTATTTATATACTTAATTTTTTTATTGTTCCTGTAGTTTCCGTGGAAGTCTCGAGATGTCAGGATTATCTTTTTTTTTTTTGTGTATTGCGTTGCCAGCAATAAGCAAAGACCCCAACTTCCCCACTCCCCCCAAGAGAGCAGATTGTATTTTTGGGTGTTCGTACTACACCCACACTTTCACAGTAGCCCCGAAGTATATCATGAACGGTAAGTTCGGGTTCTGTGCCACGCCTGGGTCAATCATTGAAAGCACAGATGAAAAGGAAGTGGTGGCTTCCGTGTCGCCACGTGCGTGGTATTACATGATCACTCACCAGTGTGAGATGCCAAGACTGGTGACACCAACACTGTTATCTTTGTCTAGCAATATCTACTCTCTGACCAGTCGTGGGCAGGTGCAGAAGGTGGACTTCAGGGCACAATGTAGAGACGTTCCCGGGGGCTTTCATCGTCAATTGGATTGTCAGAAACTCAAAGGAGTCAAAACCACCCTATGGGATTGTTATGGGCTTTCCGTATGGGTTGTTAGGGATTAAATTGTAGGACATTCCTGTGTAACATTGTATAATATAAGCACAGACTTGATAACACTATATGTGAAGTGTGTGTGTGTGTGTGTTGGTGAATTGTGCGTCTACGAAAGTGTGTTTTATGGACAGGGGAGAGACCTGAAGAGCAAGTCACACAATTTCATTTGCTTCTGTCTATTCACGCACCGTGCGCTTAGCTTTTTGTTTTTGTAAAATGTTCATTTTTTTTTTTTGTACAAACAAATGTGGAGTTTATATAAAGATAATGAACAACCTATACAGTCACATGTCAGAATAACAAACTAGCTCTTTCCATTCAGTGAAAGCAATCTAACTTTTTTTAATTGTATTATGAACAAACCTATAGATATACATATTATATATAAAATAAATACCGACTATAAATATATATGTACAATTTTAAATATTTCCTTTCATGGTGTGAGAGGGGTGTATTGAACAGGGTAACTCCACATTGTGGTGGGGGGGGGGGGTTGAAAATTGTCATACATTTAATGCCAGAAATGTATTCCAGACCTACTAAGGTCCGTACAGGGTTACCATACCTGCCCATCATCTACTTATGGTGCTAGAGGTGGCGAATGTCCTTTTTCTGATTCAATTCTTGGACATCTCTAGCGCTGAAATGAGGGATTTTTGGTTGTTATGTACTTTATAGCATATCCTGCCCCAAATATCCCATTATAAATACAGCACAGCCACAGATCAGTAGCACTTTCCAAAGAAATTCTAATCAAAGAAGATAATAGAAGAACGTTTAATTATTAAAAACAGATTTATTTATTTTTTGGAATGTTCCTTATTAACGTCTTGAAGACATATTTTAAAAAAATGTTCTAGAAGGATTATCTTATAAAATACAGATTAGTGAGCACAAGTAGCGGTCTAAATAAAAGAAAGGGGCCCCCATAGCAAAGCGGGAAATGGGCCCCCTTTTATGGTGCCAGGTTTCACTACCCAAGACAGTAGGGCCTGGTATTTGTTTTCCCCTCTATGCCCTTTCCATAACCCTTAAGCCAGTGACCCAACTCTTATTCGCTAACCGGTTCTTGACACATATTAACAAAGGGGACGAGACCAGCGAGGTTGCCCCCAACTCTCCTAGGGCCACATTTCAACCACTTAGTCTGCCTCTGTTATGAATGCCCTTGTACCAACCCTACCAGTCTGACTTTTATGACCTATCTGTTTAAATAGTGTACTAAAGCATGTGGCTCTCCAGCTATTACAAAACTACAACTCCCACTGTCGGGGAACGCTGGGAGTTGTAGTTTTGCAAAAGTTGGAGATCATTGGTTTAATATGTCATAAAAGGTTTATCTAGAAATAATAAAAGTCTAAATGACAATTCAACATGTATTATTTTACTAGTATTTGCAGATTGATTGTTAGGTTTCCTTGGCAATTTTTTGTTTTTAAATATTTTCATTCTTAAGATTCTTTCGTAAGTTTTAATATAAACCGTGAAATCCTTGTGTCCTGACTGTGCGTCAGCCAATTTATATTACCCCCAACCCCATATCCCTAATAGTGGCAGACAATTCACAATGTATCATAGCAAAGCAGTAAATCTTAATTTCCGATAATAATTAAAGGGGTGGTCTAGGATTAGATAAACATGGCTTCTTTCTTCCAGAAACAACGCCACACCTGTCCATGGGTTGTGTCTGATATATCTCAGCCCCATTCACTTCAATGGAGTTAAGTTACAATACCAGACACAAGCCATTGACAAGTGTGGTGCTGTTTTTGAAGGATAGCAGCCATTTTTATCTAATCCTAAGCAACCCCTCTAAATTCTAACTATTCACACTAAAACTTACCTTCGGTGAATCCATAGGATAGATGTGGCGTTCTAGCCCAGCACTATTTATTTTAATAATTGCATTGATAGATTTCCCCTATTATGTTACAATTCAGTCCCTGAGCGCTGACTTCAGAAGTTGTCGTGGGGGTCGGGGAGGAACACTGTATGTTTGCCTATACATATTTAGCTAGATTGTTCTGTATATACTGGTATGAACTGTGCCCACTACCTTCATAGATCACAGAGCACGCCCACTACCTTCATAGATCACACAGCACGCCCACTACCTTCATAGATCACACAGCACGCCCACTACCTTCATATATCACACAGCACGCCCACTACCTTCATAGATCACACAGCACGCCCACTACCTTCATAGATCACACAGCACGCCCACTACCTTCATAGATCACACAGCACGCCCACTACCTTCATAGATCACACAGCACGCCCACTACCTTCATAGATCACACAGCACGCCCACTACCTTCATAGATCACACAGCACGCCCACTACCTTCATAGATCACACAGCACGCCCACTACCTTCATAGATCACACAGCACGCCCACTACCTTCATAGATCACACAGCACGCCCACTACCTTCATAGATCACACAGCACGCCCACTACCTTCATAGATCACACAGCACGCCCACTACCTTCATAGATCACACAGCACGCCCACTACCTTCATAGATCACACAGCACGCCCACTACCTTCATAGATCACACAGCACGCCCACTACCTTCATAGATCACACAGCACGCCCACTACCTTCATAGATCACACAGCACGCCCACTACCTTCATAGATCACACAGCACGCCCACTACCTTCATAGATCACACAGCACGCCCACTACCTTCATAGATCACACAGCACGCCCACTACCTTCATAGATCACACAGCACGCCCACTACCTTCATAGATCACACAGCACGCCCACTACCTTCATAGATCACATGCAAGCTCACTACCTTCATAGATCACACAGCACACCCATCACTGCAGCTGCACTGAATTCTAACACAAAATATATTAGAAAGTTGGAGCCCTACATGTGCTAGGATATAAAAGCAATATTCCTACAATCTGAACCCACACTTTAGATGCACTAAATATACAGTGTTTTCTGCAAAATGTTCTGAGAAATACATATATATTAGATATATTATATTTTGTTTATTTTGCAGTGTTTTCTGTAGCTTTACATGTATGATAATACGATGTAATAATAATTACCAGATGACACCTTTTATAATCTATTTGCGACCTTAAAATGAAGTCAGTCATTTTGTATACGTCCTCTAAGAGGGCAGCATACCAAGGCGCCAGTCATGTCACTTATTAGTAACCAGTATTCACATTTTGGTGCAAAAATGGCTGCCTCCTCTATAAACAGCAAATTCTCTGTACCGGCGAATTAAAGGGGTTGTCCAGGATTATAAAACATGGCGCATTGCTTTTCACAAACAGCACCACGCCTGCTAACAGGTTGTGTATTGTATTGCAGCTCGGCCCCATTCTGAGCTGCAATACCACATGCATCTTATGGACTGCTCTGGCGCTGTTTTTGGAAGAAAGCAGCCATGGTTTTCTTATCCTGGACAACCCCTTTAAGTCCTCATTGTATATGAAATGCTCTGAAAAATGCTGCCTATAGGATTGAAAATTGTGAAAGATCAGATAGATATCCAGAGCATACACAAACGTAAAGGGGTCGTTTATGGGAAATTAATCCTTATTTGTCCACTTCTGCCTACAGTGTGAATACTTTTGTAGATGCTCATAAATTCTACATGTATTCCCTGTCTGCTACCTCCATGGTCATTGTACATTATTCTGTCTAAGCCCCCCCCCCCCCTATGTCCACGCTATTGTTTGAACATTATAGGAAAAGTGCAGCTGTGTAGATTCATTTCAGATATATATTTAAAGGATTTTTCCAGCTTTGTGGAGAGTCCATGCCCGCTTCAAAATGGCAGCGTAGCCGACAACATTGGCCACAAGTTAACTGGTAGTGTGTGATTGATATGAAGGGAAAGCCATAAAGATGAATGGTGTTCCTACTCATATTAGTAATACAAGGACCATTAACCCCTCACCAATGTTGACAGCTGCCAAGGAACATCCACGGCTGGGGACCATTTACAGAGTGAAGCAATGGAGTCTATTAATTCACTATTTCTGTTGTTTTATGGCCACAGTTGTAATACGATCACCTCAATATGCTGCTCTAGGTAAGAGTAGCATAGTACGGCCATTGGTCCGTTCTCTTATTAGCCAAAACGGCACACAAAAATATTGCAGATACACAGTAGCCTGTCAATCACTGTGAGGAGAACGGGGGGGACCGCTCCCCCCATAAATAACTGAGTTCAGTGTATTCCGTCTTCATTCCTATTATTTAAAAAGCACAATATTTTTTGACCCGATTTGGCTAATAGGAGATCAGACCTGTCCCGATACTTTGCTGCCCCTTACCTAGGGCGGCATATTGTGGTGACAGCGCTTCAAGAATACAACGGATTGTATGTGGTTAGAGTAAAAAAAGTCAGCATTTTTATTTTCCCAGAAACATTGCCACTCATGGCCTAGAGTGGCGCTGTTTCCGTAGAAAAAAAAAAGCAGACCCTTTTTTGTTCTAATCCCATACGATCCCTTCAAGGAGACGGCAGTATTTTTCACTGTGCACTTGACCACTGATACTCCTTGTTTGGATTTATCGTTATATTGCATATGAACTGAGGGTAGAGAAATCCCCCTTATTAATAATGAACCAGTCCAATAAAAGGCCAACATTCTTTAATTCCTATACGTATCAAGTCTGGTGTGAACTACAATAATGACTTAAACCTTTAAATGACTGACCCTGCATATCGTAATCTAAAGCACAGGCCACCCATGGAAAATGACAGCAAATGACCAAGTTTATTATTTTTTTTAAGGCTTATTCACATTTTGACTTTACCCATCGTAAAGTTGTGTGTTCTACTGAGAAATACATGGCGGCCATAGAGCGGAGTGATAGATGCAGGAAAATGATACAACTTATTACAATGGATACATCTATATACAATAAGGGAGGTTTATCGAAACGGTCTGACGGTATAACTGGCCTTGTGCGCTCACTTGTGGCGTACTTGCAATGTAACGTCACAATGTAAGGCTTATAGAAAAAATATTCTGCGTCGCAAGAGCCAGAGAAATCGTCTGCGTTGCAGAATAGTTTCCCCATAGTCATATATTGAGGTTTTCTGCGGCGTATTTTTACGCTGCGGAAATACAATGCAAGTACGTGTGAGCGCACCGTAACCCAATCAGAGCTCAATTTTCATCTCTTAAACTGCTGTGATTGGTTTTGGGCAGCAAAAGCAGTTTTTCTGTTAAAGTTTTGATAAATGACGCGCTAATATATTGTCCTGCTCTGATACAGGGATCGGTATGAACTATTTACTATCTACATCTTTTCATGGCATATGGGAGACCGTGGGTAAGCAACAAAGTGGGAATAAGCCACAAATAAAGGAACCATATTGGACAATGGTGATAATGAGCGAGGAAGCATGCGGACACCCGGTTTTTGCATGATAAATTTAGCAATATTGTCTCTATGTTGTAAAATAAAATTAAAAAGTAAAAGTTTGGAACATAAAATTGACTTGAGGGGGAAATATACATTTGTTTTTGTTTTATTCCTTAAAAATGAAAAACTGTCTATCTGAGCATGGTTAATATTTGTGAAACGTTCAAGGCCTCTCAAAGCGTCTCTCTTCGCAGTGATTCTGGGTAATGATGTCATTTTGTACAGTCAATGCTACAATTGTAGAATATAGCTCTATGTATAAATATATGGATGCCATAAATATTCAGTGAAAAAAAATATTAAACTGGATGTGTGGTTCTTTTGTGTGCAATTCTAATCTTCTCTACACTTTAAATAAACCCTTGTGTGTGTCTCTCGCTCTTTTTTACTAAATACTCTTAGATACATCTCCAGAAGATCTCCACCCCAAAAAAAGAAAATCGTACATGGGCTTGTGTTCTTTTAGTCTGCACAGTGCTTCACTTATTAGAGCAGCAGTTTGTGCTCCAGAGCAGTTCTTTATTCTCAGGGGACAGGAAGTTGCAGCCATTTTGGAGGCTATGGAGAACAGTCTTTGGTCAGCAGGTCACAGAAGCTACATACAAGTATATACAGAATCTTGTGTTTGTTACTCCCATAGTCATGCCCTGTGTCTACTTGGATTAGTACATAAGGGGAAGGCAATCCTATATTGAAGTAGGAGCACACCCGACAGGCCGCACGCTACCAGGGAGCAAGGAACGCAAACTTCTCTTACCGTTTCCGTTTATTTCAATCAAAGCAGCTGTTAGGGGAATGTGATCTAATAATATACTGCAAGACATTTCTTCGTGTACCCGGGGATACTGGTATTAGGATTGTTACATTCTTTGGGAATTCAATCTTTAAAAATTTCACTCTAGAATGTCCAAAAATAATGTTTTATAAATGTAACTGAATGTTTTGAAGTTTTCAGGGAAATTGAAGCCCACAAAACCTTAGAAGACGGCGCTGATCTACAGGACAGGTAGGAAACCTATCGATCAGCACCCTAATTGTGGTTATGTATTATCCTGTATTTATGTATCCGTCATATGAACGCGTTATCTGTACAACATTCCTATCCCCAGTAAAGCTTATATCCCAGCACCTTGCACTGGTCACACACCTATTTTATGGGGCCGCACCATGGTGGGAAGTCCCTGCTTAGAATCAAACCCATAATCTTAAAGGCTGGGTTCACATGTGGCGTAAAATCCGCAACCGTATAAAGTGCAATGTTAGTAAATGGGGATTTTCAAAACCTAATTGACACGCTGGAAATTAACTTCGTGAGCACCATCTACTGCTCTATATGGGACTTATTTGTTCCGGATTTCATCCATTGGAATTCAAATCTGCAGTGGAAACTTTCTCCATGTGAACCCAGTATTCCTAGCCTTCTGGATAGAAAATAAGCAAAACCAGCAATGTATTGATACACAGAATTGCCATTTGAGACTCTATAGGAGCCGTAATGGCCGGCCATATTGGCTGTCACCTTGCGTTCTCTAAATACAGATATAGTAATGTGAGAAATAGAGGATTATATACTAGGAAACCACTAGTGAGGAAGACTTCACAATCGTTCGTCACAGGTCATAATGTGTAAGGCCAACTGAAGGTCTATACACAAATAGTGATCTGAAGAAATATATCTTGGCACAACTAAAGCCACTTTCACGCAGGTGGAGAGACATATTTAGAGCCAAGAATGGGATCAGATGCCATCAAACGGTCTGCTGGGGAAAAGTTTTCCTGACCAAACTCTATCCAGCTCTTGCACAAGATATGCGTAAACACCGGTCGTATTACCACCATCTGAAAGTGGCCTAAGGCTGCAGTCACACGAGCGTGACAGATTTACGCTCGTAAATCTGTCGTTTTTGCATCCGCGCACTTTGCGTGTGACGTGTTTTTCATGCACTTGCAAGCACTTTTTTTTTTTTCAATGTAATTGATGCGTGAAACATCGACCGCACACGGATTTGCGTCCAAGGTTTTCACACACCCATTGACTTCAATGGGCGACTAGGTGTGTGAAAACGCACCAATATAGGACATGCAGTGAGTTTCACACAACGGACACTGAAAACTCACGCATCTGTGAATGGCCCCATTGAAATCAATGGGTCTGTGTGCTGTGCATTGTTTCAACGCACCACACACGGATGAGAATCACGCTCGTGAATGAGCCCTTAAGTTACTCACAAAGCCCGTGCAGAGCACTAAAATAGTAAGAACTGACCGATGTACCTCCCTAAGGCTTCGTTCACATCTGCGTCAGGGTTCTGTTCGTGGGTTCTCTCTGACCTTTCCGTCAGGGGAACCCATGAACGGAATCAAAACGGAAACCATAGCTTTCCGTTTTCATCATCGATTTCAATGGTGACTGATCCGGTGAAAATGGTTTCCGTTTATCACCGTTGTGTAAGGGTTCCGTTGTTTTGACGGAATCAATAGCGCAGTCAACTACGGTATTGATTCCGTCAAAGTGACGGAACCCTTACACAACGGTAACAAACGGAAACCGTTTGCGCCTGATCGGTCACCATTGACTGCCAACTGAAACCTATAGTTTCCGTTTGGATTCCGTTCATGGGTTCCCCTAACGGAAAGCTCAGACGGAACCCCTGAACGGAGTCCTGACGATGTGAACGAAGCCTCACACTTAAAGGAACCCTCCAGGAGAAACTGATACGCTGTGTTATACTTGGTGCACCGCCCCTTTTAGGCCCTGCGCTAGGCATACGTATATCAGTTTTTACTTAGGTGTACCTTAAACTATGGGCCATGTGTATGAAAGAAGTATAATAAAATAGAATAATTCACATTATAAAATAGTGTATTGCCATACGCTCTAGTTGTATTACCGTGATGGTCACCTCTTTTCTATCTACGATCTCCTGAAGGAGCTGGTTACTTTTTGAACAGTGTCTCCGTCTGGCCAAATCCATTCTCTTTAGGTGTATAGACTTGCTTTATTTCTATGTAGGATAAAACATGCGGCTTTACCGAAAAACATGTATGTTGTAAAATTTATAACAGCGGGGTTATGAAGTCAGGGTTTATTTCATTCATTTACATGTACAGATGTAGCCATCTTTATCTTGACTGAACTTGCTGTGGCATGATATCACACAACAAAAGCCATTGAAAAAGTCAAGTTAAAGTTACTTGACGCTGTATCCAATGTCAAGATAAAGATGGCTACATCTGTAGTGCTGCATATCGCTTTCTTACCATTGTATTCTGGGATTATTTTTGGACATGTTTCAGTGTGAACTGGGTTCAGCCAAGCAAAGCACCTTTTGGAGCTAATTTACAGATTATATCCGTGATCTGCATAAATAAATATTTCCTAATATAAAGTTAATATTGGAAAAATCTCGCACTGGCTGCAGGCCTAGAAATACACGGCAGCAGGTTGTAAGGTATTTTATGACTAGTTTATAGAAAGTTTTGCTAATGGAACTAGGCTTCTAATTCACGGATGATCACAATACTCTCACATTCTGCCGCAGATCATTTAGTTATTGGCTGTCAGATTTGCAGATGCCTTGAGGCTGTATTCACACATCGCATATTTGTTGTAGATTTTTGAGCCAAAGCCAAGTGTGGATCCAGGAGGAATAAGTATGAGTTCTTCCTTTTATATTTCCCATTGCTTTTGAAAACACTTCTGGCGTTGACTCACAAATCTGCAACAAATACGTGATGTGTGAATTCAGCCTAAAGGCTATAGACACTTTTTTTTTTTTGTTACATGAATTGTATGTATTTGACTTTTGTAGTTTGCTCTTATTCAAAAAGATTAGCTTCTGGTTATCGCAATGTATAGGAGCTAGAGATGCCATTTCAGCCGCACCAGACAGAGGCTCCTGCTCGATCCGCTAAGATCAATTCTGATCAAAACGTTATAAATACTGAGATTTACTGATTGTTATTTCATGTCCTCTTCTTCATTCATATTCAGAGGTGCTTTCAAAGTTCTGCTGGTCACCCTGGGAAACAAGCTACTTCTACACCTTAGCTGTTTGACTTAAAGGGGTTCTTCCATCTTGGACATTTATGACATATCCACAGGATAGGTCATAAATGTCCGATAGAAGCGGTTCCTACCTCTGGGACCCGCACCTATCTCTAGAACGGGGCCCCCTAAACCCTGTTCTACCTTGCCCGGTTCCCTCTGCCTCCTGATTAGGTGGTTACAGAAACAGCATAGCTCAGCTGTTTCCGTAGCTCCTGACCATCATCTATTCAGAAAGTGGCGCGGGAGCCAAGCAGGTAGAACAGGGTTTAGGGGGACCCGTTCTATAGATAGGTGGGACCTGCATCTATTGGACATGTATGGCATATCCTTTGGACATATCCTTTGGACATATCCTTTGGACAAATTTTCCATCTTGGACATGTATGGCATATCCTTTGGATATGCCATACATGTCCAAGATGGAAAATTTTACTGTGTACCTGTCATCTGAGCTCCCACAATGTACTGCTCTCTGGTAACGGGAAACCAGAAGAATTCTGAGCGCAGCTTTAGAGATGAATGGAGAAGAAAACAACAAGTAATGGAAACGGTTTGCAGAGCTACTCAGCACTATAGAGGCATAAACTGAAGTGTTCACATGTGGAGATTTACTACTAAAGTCTTGTCCCCCTGACCACAGACCTCAGGGCCCACTGGGCGTGTTTGTATATTTAGGTCCAGCCCATATCGACCTCTCCCCGTATTGTATATTTATATAAGGAGAAAGGTACAGAGCCGCCTTATGGACGATATATATATATATATATATATATATGTGTGTGTGTGTATGTATATATATATATATATATATATATATATATATATATATAAAACGAACAGTCCACATAAGTGTCTCATGGGTAATGGGTGTAATGCAGCAGAATATCTGGGTCAATGAAACATGCAAGAAGCTTTATTCAGCAGAATCTGTTTAAAAAAAAAAAAAAGCTGGAAAATAAAAAACAAACATTCAAAATTCTTATACGTTTTATATTATGTTACACATTTAGAGACCGTATTTACAGAACAGGGTGAAATAATACTTTACATTATATGCAGAGCAGGATTATACATTAGTCACAATACTAGTCTGGAATGGCGGCAGTTTGTATACAAAACACTAAGGATTGTGGGTCACTTTAACTCCTTTATTGCCAAGAAGGCTTGCAATGCACAATGTTACTGCACACATACACAGCTTGAGCAGACGTTTTTTTTTGGAGTGTATTTTAACCCGTTTGCTGCCAGTCACATCTGGCGGCACAATCAATTTGATGAGTGATCTACCATTGCAGGATTCTATCGGTAATAGCAACATATACATTGCAGCAACAAGTTATAAACAGTTTGTTAGCAGCACCAAGTCAATATATATATAAATATATATATATGTACAACGTAATAGAAGGTGTGGGCTTGGGCTTGAGGTCAGTCGAGATAATAAAAAAGGGTTATAAAGCAGATAATAAAGTATGTCCACAATTCTATCATAGAGGCTGACCACACACGTAGAGCCGGGGTTTCTCCGAGCACGGGCTGTATGTAAAACTGCAGGAACCGATTATACAGAGGACAAGTCCAGGGGTTAAGAGGCACTGATCAGGCGTCTGGCGCGGGGTATAATAGGCATAAGCGGTGCAGGGTACAGGCAGATAGAGGGCACACGGCAGCATTTCTAGTTAGTACACAAGTTATTGGAGTAACAGTCGAAAATATATTGTCAAGATCCTTCATTTCCAGGCAGTAAAAGGGTCTAGATATTGGTGAACTAGCTGGAGGGGTGCAGGGGAGCTCTGTGGGTAACATGCAGGAGGTTACTTTAAATTCTGTGCACCTATGGCCCGCACTATTGTTACATTGCTTGTGACTCGCCTTTCCGTGTGGGGGGAGGAGCCATACACAGGCTGACCGTTTACCAGAACTATGCACTGTCCAATCATACACCTTCTTATAACACCTTAGCTTTCTGCCTATACTTCAGTGGTTTGCAACCTATGGCTCCCCAGCTGTTGGGAAACTACATCTCCCAGCATGCTCTGGTGATCACAGGTTGTAGACCACTGCTGATCTAGTATTATCTAGTACTTTACTTCTTATCCATCAATATACATACAATGCCTACACATGGAAATGCTTTCTAGTAAATCTCTCCCCCGCTGGGCACACAAGTTTTCTTTAGATTTAAAACAATGTATGAACAGGGAAAAAAAAGTGAATATAAACTAGTATGTGTTCCCCTCCAGTGCTTACTGCAAAAATGAAAACGTCATGTGTCCAGGCCTCTGGTGGATCATGTGTTTTATAAGCCCTAAATCAGATAGATAAACCAGTTTTAACCCTATAATTCATACCCATCACCGCTAACCAATCCATCAGACTTCATCCTGCTCTGAGCTTTAAAGCTGCCTGCCTCCAAGAACAGCACCACACCAGTCCACCTGTGGTATTGCAGCTAAGCTCCAATTACTTCAGTGGAGCTAAGCTGCAATACCAGGCACAACTTATGGACCAGTATGGTGCGGTTTCTGGAAGAAAAACGCCATGTTTTTCAAATCCTGGAATCCCCTTTAAACAAACCAATAACCATTTCACTGCAGTCTACCTGTTCAGCATATGTATTATAATAAGCTACAACCCAAAGACTGGTGCTAGAGACATACATTTGTAAGACTGGGTTCACACGAGCATGTTACGTCCGTAATGGACGGAACGTATTTCGGCCGCAAGTCCCGGACCGAACACACTGCACGGAGCCGGGCTCCTAGCATCATAGTTACGTACGATGCTAGTAGGCCCTGCCTCGCTGCGGGACAACTGTCCCGTACTGTAATCATGTTTTCAGTATGGGACAGTAGTTCCACGGAGAGGCAGGGACTCCCACAGGGTACAGACACTTCTACGATGACTTGCTGCAGATAACGCTGCCTGTACCAGGCTGAGGTAACTAAAGCTTTGTCAGAATGAGGTAAATTTGTGGTAGCACTTAGATATAACGGTAAATCATTTTTCATGCCGGGGCGGCAGGCGTTGTGACACCTCTACCATTTATGTGCTTGGGGACTCGTCACCTGTCGTGGAATGTGTTGCTCCCGTAAGTTGCTGGGGTGTCATGCACATATTCCTCACAGAGAGGCCAATCTTGTAGACTTTACACTATAGCTAACACAAGAGCAACAGAACTACTCTAAAGTAGACCGCAGTGTGCACAGCGACAAGCGCAAAGTGGATCTGTCACTCTTCAAGTTTGTCTAACACATAATACAGTGACCTCCAAGTTATGACTCTGCTGTATTCATGAGGGGAACGCTCCTCCTCTCACCAGTGACCTGATAGCCGGTGACTAGACTGCTGAGGGGAGGTGGGTACAGTGGGTGGGTATTAGTTAAATGGCATTTGGAAAAATTGGGCCGTTTGGAGTAATAGTACAGTGGACCTATCCTCATTATAAATAGGTGAGAGATCTGCGAACTTATATTACATTTTGTACGCCAAGATGAGTGCCAACAATGGATCACACAATCTGTAATAAAGTTCATCACACGACCGTGCCCGTAATCACGGTCCGTGATTACAGGCACAGCCGCATTTGTGGACCGTGCTCCCATTATAAAGTAGGAGTTTATGATGGGAGTGCGGTCCATAAAATAAAAAATAGGATATGTCCTATTTTTTATGGAAGGTTTCTACAGCCCGGTAAATATACGGGAAGGAATCAGTCGGCCATAGAATGGTCGGTAATTACAGACGAAATCTACGGTTGTGCGCATGGGGCCTAAGAAGGCAGTACATACTATTACTGGAATAGTTTCCAGTAAAAAAAAAAAGTATACGTGAAACGTATACTTTTTTTTTTTTTTTAACATAATAGCCTATGGGTGAGGGATGCCACTGTACGGCACCCATGGAACGCCTACGTTCACGTCGTATCTGTTAAACAGATAAACGCATTCTGTCACCCATAGACTAGAATTTTAACAGATCCCAATGTAGCTCATGAGTGACGGGTGCCAGTGTTAGGCATCCATCATAGACTCCGATTAACGTATACATTGGGAGCTTTTCCTGGAATATACTTTAAACAGAGACACAAACATGATGTGAACACAGCCTAACTGTTCAGGGGGTCCAAGGATGGGCGGTTATTTCACCAACAGTCTGTGTAGATGAGATGTCGGCCTATCTATACCTGCCTTTACTTTGTCATCAAACCCACAATAGAGGGGCAATGGTGCACAGCTTTTTTTTTTTTTTTTTTTTTTTTTAAAAGCATTTTTTTTTGTGTAAAAGTGAGTGAGTTTAAAGAGGTTGTCCCATCAATTAGTTATGGCGCATTGCTAGGCTATACCATCACTTACTGATCATGGGGGTCTGAATGCCAGGACCCCCATCCATCCTTAGAATGAAGGCCCTGCAGCACTAGATAGCGCCTTCACAGATTCCTCCATCACAACAGCGCTCCTGGCCACCCCCTGGAACTTGAAAGGGGCTGTGTTGTAGTTCGCTGTGCTGGAGAAATGTCAAAGGAACCTCTGCCACAAAGGTCAGATGCCCAGCTAGAATTATAGATGGACTTTGGCTTTACCCGAGGCAAAGATTCAGTTTGCCACCCTAGCCCTGAATCTAAATACCGGGACAAGGCAGAGAGGCTTATTAGGGTGCAGCCCCCCCACATCACTTATAATGTTATGGCCTACACTAACGATACGCCATAATGTTCCAAGATGGGAATACCCCTTTAATCAGAAAAATGGACTGAAGAAAACAAAAGGAAGACACTTCAGAAATGAGACATTCATCATTGGACATAAGTTGGTAGCACTGGTATAGACGGGTCCCTCCACCTCCCTACTGGCTCCTCAGTGGACTATCCTCAATTCAATAGATGGCAACGTTGGAAGAGGATGGATGCAACATGACCACAAAAAGAGAAAAATTTAAAAGGTAACTCAGCTATTGGTATCTGACCCCAAAATGTTACTTCCACTATTGTATGCGTACTTATATTATGTATGTGCACATAGTAAGTATTATTTTACATACATATGAACACAGATTACGGAACTGCGTACAATAAATTTTGTGTAAAGATTATTCCATCATTCCTCACAAATAATCCCAATCTCAATAGTAATCTATAATTACATGTCGCTTTCAAGGAATACATCCAATGGTAGCGTCAGGTCAACAGCACACTGGTCCAATAGGTGCTGGAATAGAAATTGACTGTAGTATTCTATACTACTCAGTGTACTTTACATCTATACTGAGCAATATGCATGCACCCATGTATCGCTCACATGCCCCTGTTCACCTTTATCTTGAAGTTTAAGCAGGAAAAGGGTTAAATATATCTAAAAAAAAAATGGAATAAGGCACCAGTTTGAATCTATATTTGGAAAATGTGTTGCGAGTGATCATCTCACAGTCCCAGGAGTCTGCTAGGAGTTGCCTTGTAGAGATTTGATGACTGTGGGTTCACTTTTCGTTGAGAACCCAGTAACCCTTCATAAACAGCTGGTGGTGAGACATTGTAGACGCTTTCCAAGACTCATCGTTTGGTCCTGCAAGGCGTCTTCCGGTTTCTGCTCTGTAGCTGCAACTGTGAGATAAGATGGCACCAGACAAGAATGAACTGTTTAAGAACAAAAAAAGGACAAAACTATGTAAAAAAACAAAAAAAAATGTTTTTTCCCCCCCCAAGTAGGTAAAGCCATGGTATAGACTGTGCTCAAGTCATGAAGAGAGACCACCGCATGACGTTCATGGGTTATAAGCAGAGTGTTCCAAGACATTACAAATAATGGCGGAGTCCAGGAAGAGAAGGATTCTGGGATTTGGACCCTTTGTTGGCTACAGGTTCTTGAACTGCTGGGGTTTTGGCTTTTTGGGATTCCAAGCTACTTAGTCCCGAGTCCCTTCCCTCTGCCCAGGCACCTCCACTTAATCGGGCACTGGGTTCAGATGCGGCCGTTGCTCCAAGAACTGGCTCTTTCCAGTCATTGAAATTAAGGTCAGTAAGTTGTCCAGGAAGCACCACAGTGTGTCGTCGCCAAGCGCTTTTCCTACGTCTGGTTTCTGGGGATCCAGGCTTCCGCATAGCTGCCATGCAAAGATCGTCTGCTGCTGCTGGCCTAATGCGCTGAGGTGTACGAGAGTGTGAGGGCAATGGATCCTCAGAGCCTTCAAGTTTACACTTACCGAATTTTTTACGAGCTAATGTATCTCCAGGAATGAGCCTTTGAGAAGTGAAGGAGTCCTGTGAGCGCGGTCGTTCTGTTTCTCTTCCTCCTCCCACCTCTGTGTCTGTTTCCATGTGGCTGAATTCGCTGCGCTCATCATCGGCCTCATCACCACCACGAACACTGGAGGCTGGTTCTGAGCACAACGTAGAGAGCGTGGAGTATCCAGACACAATGGAACGGGCATCTGCAGGGATTCTCTCCTCTACAGGAGCTGGCCACCTACTTCCAGGGCTTTTAGTATCCGCTTCAACGTCCCCTTCATCCAATAATTTTCGATCTTGGGTCTTTGAACAAACTGGATCTTGGGTTTCCTCAGCTTGTACTTGCTTTTCTATGACATCCACCTCCTGTTCAGTCTGCCCCAGCCGTGCTACCTCCTGCTCAGAGTCGTCCTCCTCTGTGCTGCTACCAAAGCGCTTTTCATCTCTTCGTTTCCTTCGCTTACGGTTGACTGCTGAAATGAAGGGAATGGACAGGATATCGCGGGCATACAGCTCCTTTCGAGATGCCTTTAAGAAAAAGAAAACTCAACATAATTAACCATGGTAAAAAAATGCATAATATATGTCAATTAACCCTGACAATTGCATTTTAGAATCTGGCTGAATGCACATGTTGACGTCTATGATCATCCAGTTAATGTGAACTAAAAGCCATGAGAGTGCAGTGCACCGCTAGACCATAAGGAATCCCTGGCACTCTTCGAATGGTGGAGGCCCCAGCTCTTGAGTCCCAAATTAATGCAAATCTCTGGCATCAGAACTTTGGCATATTCTAGGGCTGGCGCATTTACATTGTAAGGAACGTTGTGCTCCCTGGATTCTGAAGGTATGGATAAAGTAGATAATACATACACTATATGACTGTCAAGTTTTTGACAGGACATTCCCTTTAAGGGAGATGTCTAGTCCCTAAAAATTGATGCCCTATCCTCAGGATCGGCCATTAATAGCTTTATGGGTCGGGATCCAACTCCTGGGACCCCCGCCGATCACCTGCTTTGAAGGGGGTGCAGCTGTCACACGAGCGCGGCTTCCTCTTCATCTCTACTTGCTCACTCAATCGTTGACACAGATGTAGCAGCGATTCACAGGTATTGCAGCCTTTTATCCTATTCACTTCAATGAGAGAAGGCTGCAATACTGTGAATCACTGCTACATCCATGTCGATGATTCACAGTAAGCAGGAAGAAATGAAGGGTAAGAAGCGCTCATACGATCGTTGCACCCCCTTCAAAACAGCTGATCGGCGGTCCTGAGAGTCGGACCCATCAGCTATTGATGCCGTATCCTGAGGATAGACCATCAATTTTTAGGGACTGGAAAACCTTTTTAACTCCCTTCTGTGTTTCACGATTATTTCCCCTTCTATCTTTAGGAAGAGGTACTGCTTCCTATCAGAAAGTTGTGTGGACTATGATGAACATAGAAAAGTGGACAGGAAAGAACATTAATCCAAGGTGCGCTCATTTTAGTTTACCTTTGCTTTGGCTGAATCACTGTTGGTTGAATCTAAAATGAAAAGAGGCAAAAGTGAGCAGCGAATAACAACAACGTATTTATGATAAAGTAACTCCGGCACCGCGTCCTATAAACCGCAGAGCTCCCGTCTTATACCATTCCCTCTACGCGTTTCACTTGGACACTTCATACACAGCACAAATGGGCCACCAACAACCCACAGACATATGGTTAACACACAATACATGACGGACACAACACCACAAGGGCAGCCTTCTACATTCAGTTACGAGATTCTTCCTCCAATATCCTCCTTTCTTTCCATTTTCGTATAAAAAAAAAATTCTAAACTTGACTACACGGGGGAGGAATAATTTTCCTATGTTAGATTGGAGGATAACTTTACCATTTATATATTTTATCTCCCCTCCAAGCTTTAACCGTTACATGGACAGATCCCGTCTTCTGCCTAATCTATCACTGGTTGGTATAGAGGGATCCAATGGCAATGTACATCTATCTACCAATCTCAATCGGATACTGATGGTTTATTATTATGGCCACCAGTACAGCAATCAACTTGGCCGTACACGATTCTGCATGAATTGCCACGGCATATAGTTAACATATGGATTAAAGAAAGCCATCACTAATGTAAATAAATGCTTTCTTCGTCCTTGGACACAACACATAGACGACACACAAGGAAACATTGCAGGCCCCTCCAGCACAGCTCAGTTATCAAGGGAGAGACGTGAAACAAGAGAGAATCATGGGAGAACAAGCGCACAATGGGATGGAAAAGATTCCAACGTATAAAGAAGAATGGAAAGAAAAAAGAGAACTAGAATGTCAATGTTAAACTTCACATGTTTTTATTTGTAGCAGGTGTAAAGCCACCCATACACTTACAATAGTTGTCCGACAGCCATTCCTCCCGACTCCCCCTGCTCGGGAAAGGTGCTAAGGCCGCTGCCAGACACCTCTGGCAGCAGCTTATCTCCCGCTGGAACAAAGGATCGGGCATGTTGAAACTAGACACCCCCATACATATTAGATAGTCAGTGTGTTTGGGTGCCCTAACAAATTCCTTGCTTTTAGCACATTGGAGGAGGTTGCTACACGGAAAGAAAGGGGTTTTCTACCCTGTGAAAGCTGAACTCCACCTTTGGGGTTGCTATAACCCCTTAAAGAGGATCTGTTGCTAATTTAGTAATGCCCAATCTCCTGGCTAATCTAATAGGCGCTGTCACACGGATAATACTAGTGAAATTTGTGACCCAAAACGTTGATTATTTTAAAAGTCATGAGCTTTTTTCTAAATATGTAAATGAGGCCATACTAGACAAGTGGGTGTCAACACCAGCGATTCTCCTGTGGTGGAGCTTCCTCACAGCCTCTGACGCTGTCCTATCAGCATGAAGCTGCTTCACACAGTGTGAGAGACTGAGGCTGGAGGGAAGGGGGATCACTTCAAATAGCCATAACTTGGGCTGTGGACAACCTAGAACAGCGCTTCTGGTGGCATATGAAAGAGGAGATTCTAATCTTTCGTATGCCACAAGGATCGCAGGTCTAGCTGTGAAACAACCGGAGATATCACTTGTTGAAAACAGTCGGGAATGGAAGCTGTATACTATATTATCACACAGTGTTGCTGGGCAGGGAAGGGCAAGAAGCTGTTTTTAAATTAAACTTTACTAAACATCTGGCAGCGGCTTATCTACTAATAAAACAAAAAAAATTGATCATGTTGAAACTCGACACGCCCGACCCTTTTCTCCTCCGACATCTGCTGTCAGGGGAGAGTCGGGATGCCACCATTAGTAGGTCAGCTGATCTCTCTGAAAATCGGCAGGTTTGGGTGACATACATCTAATGTGTATGGCTTTCCTAGTGGTCTTTGTTAAGCCATGGCTGCTATGGTAACCCATTGGCATCCCACCGATTGGCTGACAATGGCGGCCATGGCATCTAAGGGATTAAACTGCCGGTATCGAAGTTATTTCCGATCTCGGGGATACAGTGGCAGTATTCCTAAGATCATTGTGATAGATATATCCATCACCAAGCAGTAACCAGCACCCGCCTGTGACGAATATAACGATCACAGGTCATTAAAGGGCACATTAGGGAGTTGCATGAACAACATTTCTCCGATGCAATGTTCTTATTGCAATGTCCCCTTCAGTTGTGGATGTCCTGATAATACAGGGACGTGAGGAATCCTCTGCCACCAACTATAATCTAAAAGTGGATCGGCAGAGCCGTACTCTTGGCAGTTTCCAAGTATAATAGAAGAAGTCCATTGGACTTGAGTGTTTTATTACAATTTTACTTATGTGTGTGCAACACAAGCCTATTTTTCAAAACTATTCAAGAGGTTAAGCCTTCGGTTATAGAAAAATATCTGCTTTAGCAATTCTTGTGCCATCACACAACGTTTAAAGAACATAAAACGGAATAAAAAAATAGAAAAGAAAATGCAGTCCTACTGTACGGGGCTGTTCAAATAGGTTTATAAAGAGGAAAAATGGAGGATGGTGAAGAAGACAGCGGGTGAGGAGCATTGGGACCAGGTACAATAAGACGTAGGGATATATGGAAGAGGCCATTTGTGGGACTTTACAGGGTCCCAGTTAGAGTTGAACTGGTGACAGCAATTGCACCGACTATGGCTTTGTTCACATCTGCGTCGCGGTTCCGTTTGTGTGTTCCGTCAGGGGATCCCATGAACGGTAAACCATACGGAAACCATAGCTTTCTGTTCGCATTATCATGGACTTCAATGGTAACGCTTCCGTTGCTAATGGTCTCCGTTCTGCAAGGTTTCAGGTTTTTTTTACTGAATCAATAGCGTAGTCGACTGCGCTATTGATTCAGTAAAAATAAAAACTGAACATGGTAATGCTAACGGAAAGCTATGGTTTCTGTTCGTGGGTTCTCCTGACGGAACGGTCTGACGGAACCCACGAACAAAACCCCGACCCGGATGTGAACGAAACCTAAACAGGACAACGAAGTGCTGATCAGGGGGGCAAAAAATAAGTATTTATTACATATTGTAGTATGTGTTTATATAGCGGTTCTCCTACTTTCATCAAGACCGAAAGGACTCAAAAGCTTTATTGGGGCATTATATTAGTACCCTAACCTAAGAGGTGCCAGCCTTCATGATCGGGGTCCCTCAAGGAAAGAAGTATGAGGGTGTAAAAGGAAAACGAATTCAAGGTGAGAAAATAAATGATGGTTGCAATGAAGTGCATATTCAGGAGACGCAATGTCCTAAACATGGAGGAGCCTGCAGACACCTTGCTGGGGCCGCTCTGTAAGTATGTGAGAGCAGCAGACATTAGCGTGACACAACGCCACACAGTAACAGCCGTAAGATGTGTTAAATCCCTGGCCAATGGGTGGAGACAAGAGAGATGATGAACAGTAAATCCTCCGCTGCCACTCCGCAGTAAATGACAGTGATTTATCTTTTGGGCAATTCTCAGTGACATGGTCCCCGGTGGAGACAGGTAAGCGTCTGCCCGTGCTTCACTACCACCTGTCTCCATCATCTGTACAATACTACATTTTATATATAATATAGGGGGCATCTCTCTTGCAACCATCCAAGTGATTAGGAGGGAAAGCAGCAGAAACCAACCATACCCGTTCACGGCTGCTGAAGATCCGCTGAGAGAGGAGGAGAAGGGACAGATATTGGGAGAAGGAGAGGAAAAAAGGCTGGGAATTATTTCAAGACACAACATGCCAGGGTGGATCAGGCCATAAGAAGACTGTCAAGTGTGATGTGACTAGTAAACATTGCTACAACTTCCACAGTGTCACGTGTGTAATAGACCGTGAGCGCAATATCTGGACATTGAACATTATGATGACAAATGGTTAATATTGCTGCAGATTAAGGAAATATTCTAAGACTATTGTGTTTTCCCACTATTCTTTCCAGGCAATGCTGACTGTAGGAGTTACCTGAGGTGTCTCCTGGTGCTATTGTCCGTCCAATGTTTGGCAGAAGATGTTCGATATTTGGTACAGACTGCGCATCGGACTCATCCACCGGAGTCTACAATAAAAAACATGGACGGAGAGAGGCAAAACGTGAGTACAGGCCTAGACATAGAAGTAAAGTTATGTACCCACTTGCATTTGTCAGGCATTAGTTATGAATAACCTGCAAATCATAAAATCTTTTTCCTCAAAGTGAGCAGAAAAAATGGGTGCAAACCCTAAAAACGGTCAAGACACAAAAACAAACTAAGAGAAGACGTAATACCGTTATTAAAGCGGTCGTCGCATCTTGACAACCCTTTTACAAGTGACTATTCGGGCATATGGATGTCATAAGGGGGAGGATGCTGTTGCTCTGGCAGACCCAGACCCGGTCCGTCAATGTATTACATAATGGGTGCATCTTATACCACATGTACCAAATGTATTGCCAGTCGCAAACCGCTGATCTTGGCGCATGGACTCCAGAGTTGTCGGCTCTTATGTAAAAGCCGTTATCTCAACATGAAGTGTACTTACCTTTTCAGCTTTTTCATGCTCATCACTAAAGAACCAGTCACACTGGAAAAGAGAGAGGAAAAGGGTAAACTACATAGTGGAGTCCGAGCAGCAGGCGCATATATGTATTACTCTACAAGGCATCTCGATACACGGCATGTGACAAAATGGAGCCATGGAATTTCTAGGCCTGATGATGTTCTCCGGCCATAGAACTTGATTCCTAATATTCCTATAACTTCACTACTATGCACTTTATACCTCAATAAATACACTGGGGGTACCATCGATTTTTATTTTACATCTCCCCAACATCCATATTGCATAGTTTTTTCTTAAAATTTTCCGTCAGATTTATTAGGTGACATTTATTTCAAGTACACAAAGATATATTCCATAAAATACACAAATCCGTATACGAAACAGCCCTGGACCACTGGACGCTACTCTTGTAATATTAGATGAAGTTATTATACGGCCAAGTGTGGTTCTACTCTATAGATATCAGTAGGTCCGATCCTCTATCCAAGCTGTGTTTTTTTTTTTGTTTTTTTAGCTTTTCTCTTTGTTCTTTTCTTTAACCAAACATATCTGACCATGGCAAAAATATGGGGCAAGGGATTGCAAATGTGTTCTCTACCTACATGTTGGATTAGCGTTTCGACTATCTTGTAGCGGTCCGGCATGTGTGTCACCATGTCTGTCATGTTATCCTCAGAGGTGCGAACAAGCGTAGGACCAAAGACCAAGGCCAGATTTCTGGGCTCCATCTGCAGAGTACAAGAGAAGGTTTAAGGTTATATATAACCATTGTGGCAGCTATCAAACAGGCTTTCCGGTTTTAAATAAATAAAGATTAAAGGTGTATTCCCAGAATCAACCATGATCACCTATCCACAGGATAGATGATAATGGCCTGATCGCTAGGACCCCCAACAATTGCAAGAACAGTGGTCCTAAACCCCCCCGCTCCCCATCACCCACAGTGAGGAGGAGCTTAACGGGAGCGGCGGTCGAGCATGCGTCCGCCACTTTATTCAATGTCTATGAGACTGACGGAAACAGCTGAGAGCTGTACTCGCCTTCTTCTGTCATTCCCGTAGACTTTGGGGTGGCGGGCGCATGCTCAACCGCCGCTTTATTCAATGTCGTCCTCAAGGTCAAGCAGGTGACAGTTGTAGATTCTGGGACAACCCTTTAAACAATGTATATGGAAAGGTTCTAAAACTTTGTGTTATACTTTGAGTTTAAATTCTTTGCCATTTTCAAGATATTTGCTTGCTGTAAGTGAATGAGAACACTTGTTTACATTCAGAAGCTTCAAACCGGTACAGACCTAGTCCTGCTCTCAGTTGAGAAGTGGATACCAATTGTATCCAGTCTAGGCAATGCTCTGTGAGGTGAAGAGCCTGAACTCCAGACTAATACATTGTAGCAAACTACCAGAGAGACTTGTGCAGCTGCTACCGATTATGTATTTATGTACTGCGTTCCCGAATACAAAAGCGGCTGTTTCTGCATACAGGCGGCTGCTAATGACATCACAGGTATTTCCTGTGCAGAGAGGGATTGGAGTGAAGCAGAGAAGACACAATCTGCTTGTCACTGTGATCAGTGATCTGTATACATAGATTTATTGGGCTGTTATCAGTGATCTTTATAGACAGCCGGGAACAAATGGATTAGGCTTCGTTCACGTCTGCGCTAGGGCTCCATTCCGACTAGTCGACTACACTATTGATTCCGTCAAAACGACAGAACCCTTGCACAACGGAGACAAACGAAAACCATTGGCACCTGATCCGCCACCATTAAAATCAATGGTTATTGAAACCTATGGTTTCTGTTTGTGTCTGTCAGGGCTCCGTTCCAACGGAAAGCTCAGACGGTACGCCGGAACAGAGCCCTAGCGCAGAACGAAGTCTTATGTGTTCCCTGCTAACCCGTGCCCCCAGGGTAAAACAATAGAAATTGACTCTAAAAAAAAAAAAAAAAAAAGATTAAAAGCCCCTTCCTCCCAAAAATGTGTACACCTCTCCAAACCCACATGCACCCATTTTAAACAATTAAACGAATGGGTTTTGCACGGGCGTCAGTTATTACTACATTCCAGTCAAGACTGAATGTGAGGCCTCATGCACACGATCGTAAAAGTAATAACGGGCTCATAGACTTCTATTGGCGACGGGTGCCTTCCCGTTTTCTTACGGGAAGGTGCCCGTGCCGTTGAAAAAGATAGAACATGTCCTATTTCAGGCCGTAATAACGGCACGGACAGTCCATAGAAGTCTATGGAGCTCTCGTAATGACGGGTGGCTACATGTGTGCACCCGTCATTACGGCAGCGTTGCTAGGCGACGTCAGTAAATAGTCACTGTCCAGGGTGCTTAAAGAGTTAACTGATCGGCAGTAACTCTTTCAGCACCCTGGACAGTGAATTCCGATCAGAATATAGAGCAACCTGTAAAAAAACAAAACAAAAGACGTTCATACTTACCGAGAACTTCCTGCTTCCTCCAGTCCAGTCTCCCGGCCGTTGCCTTGGTGACGCGTCCCTCTCGACATCCGGCCCGACATCCCTGGATGACGTTTCTGCCCATGTGACCGCTGCAGCCAATCACAGGTCAATCACAGGCTGCAGCGGTCACATGGACTGCCGCGTCATCCAGGGAGGTCGGGCTGGATGTGAAGAGAGGGACGCGTCACCAAGGCAACGGCCGGGTAAGTATGAATTTCTTTAACTTTTATTACAGAAAGGGCTGTCCCTTCTCTCTATCCTGCACTGATAGAAAGAAGGGGCTGCCGATTAGTGCAGTGCTATTTTGCAGCCAAAAACGTGCCCGTAAATACGGGTGGAATACGGGTGACACCGGACCCATATTTACGGGCACGGGTCCGTAAATACTGGTGCAAAACGGGTCGAATACGTGTGACACCGGACCCGTATTTACGCCAGTATTTACGGGTGGGAAAAAATACGGTCGTGTGCATGAGGCCTAAGTTACGTTAAATATAAAAAGATAATTATCCCTGCCCACCAATTTGAGTCTGTTCTTCCCCAGCCCTTTCTGTACCTGGATGATTATTATCCATATACAAATGCCGTACCTAATACGAAGTGAGGGACATACATTTACAGCTAAAATAGGGTCTTTGTTCTCGGCGCTATAGCGACGTCATGCGTTACACAACGTAGATGTTTGACGACATTATGTGCGGGAGAATAATAGTTTAGTGAGAAATATATTTATCCTAAAATTAATCCTATCTACCTAACAACAAAGCATGAAAAAATGAGGAGAAACTGTATTTTTTTTTTTTAACCCCTTAAGGACGCAGCCTAGTTTTGGCCTTAAGGCTCAGAGCCCATTTTTCAAATCTGACATATTTCACTTTATGTGGTAATAACGTCGGAATGCTTAAACCTACCCAAGCGATTCTGAGATTGTTTTCTCGTGACACATTGGGCTTCATGTTCGTGGTAAAATTTGGTCGATATATTCAGTGTTTATTGGTGAAAAATTGCAAAATTTAGAGAAAATTTTGAAAAAATTGCATTTTTCAGAATTTAAATGCATCTGCTTGTAAAACAGACGGTTATACCACCCAAAATAGTTACTAGTTCACATTTCCCATATGTCTACTTTAGATTGGCATCGTTTTTTGAACATTCTTTTATTTTTCTTGGACGTTACAAGGCTTAGAACATAAACAGCAATTTCTCATATTTTTAAGAAAATTTCAAAAGCCTTTTTTTTAAGGTACCTCTTGAGTTCTGAAGTGGCTTTGTGGGGCCTATGTATTAGAAACCCTGATAAAACACCCCATTTTAAAAATTAGACCCCTCAAAGTATTCAAAACAGCAGTTATAAAGTTTTTTAACCCTTCAGGCATTTCACAGGAATTAAAGCAAAGTGGAGGTGAAATTTGCAAATTTCATTTTTCTTGCTGAATTTCAATTTTATTCATTTTTTTTTCTGTAACACAGAAGGTTTTACCAGAGAAACACTACTAAATATGTATTTTCCAGATTCTGCAGTTTTTAGAAATGTCCCACATGTGGCCCTACTGCGCTCGTGGACTAAAAGACAAGCCCTAGAAGCAAAGAAGCACCTAGTGCATTTTGAGTCCTCTTTTTTATTAGAATATATTTTAGGCAGCATGCCAGGTTTGAAGAGGTGTTGAGGTGTCAAAACAGTAGGAATCCCCCAATAGTGACCCCATTTTGTAAACTACACCCCTCAAGGAATTCATTTAGGGTTGTTGTTACCATTTTGACCGCACATTTTTTTCACAGCACGTATTTGAATTGGGCTCTGAAATGAAAAAAATGTCATTTTTTCCAATAAAATGTCATTTGTGATCAAAATTTCTTATTTTCACAGGGAACAAAATACCCCATTTTGTTGCCCAATTTGTCCTTAGTGTGGCAGTACCCCATTTGTGGTGATAAATTGCCGTTTGGGCCCATGGGAGGGCTCAGAAGGAAAGGAGCGCTATATGTTTGTTGGAGTCCAGATTTTGTTGGATTGGTTTTCGGGTGCCATGTCGCATTTGCAGAGCCTCAGAGGTATCAAAGCAATGGAAACCCACCAAAAGTGACCCCATTTTGGAAACTACACCCCTCAAGGAATTCATTTATGGTTGTTGTTAGCATTTTGACCGCACAGTTTTTTCACAGCACCTATTTCAATTGGGCTGTGACATTAAAAAAATGTCATTTTTTCCAATAAGATGTAATTTTTTACCAAAATTTCTTATTTTCACAGGGAACAAAATACTCAATTTTGTTGCCCAATTTCTCCTGAGTGCATCAATACCCCATTTGTGGCAATAAACTGCCGTTTGGGCCCATGGGAGGCCTCAGAAGGGAAGGAGCGCTGTGTGTTCTTTGGAGTACAGATTTTGCTGGTTTGGTTTTCGTGTGCCATGTCGCATTTGCAGAGCCCCAGAGGTATCAAAGCAATGGAAACCCGCCAGAAGTGACCCCATTTTGGAAACTACACCCCTCAAGGAATTCATTTATGGGTAATGTGACCATTTAGACCCCATAGTTTCTTCACAGAACTTATTTGAATTGGGCTGGGAATTTAAAAAAAATATATTTTTTCCAATAATATGTCATTTTAGCTCAAAAATTCTTATTTTCACAAGAAATAAAATACTCAATTTTGTTGCCCAATTTGTCCTGAGTGCGGCAATACCCCATTTGTGGTGATAAACTGCCGTTTGGGCCCATGGGAGGCCTCAGAAGGGAAGGAGCGCTGTGTGTTCTTTGGAGTACAGATTTTGTTGGATTGGTTTTCGGGTGCCATGTCACATTTGCAGAGCCCCAGAGGTATCAAAGCAATGGAAACCCACCAGAAGTGACCCCATTTTGGAAACTACACCCCTCAAGGAATTCATTTATGGGTAATGTGACCATTTAGACCCCATAGTTTCTTCACAGAACTTATTTGAATTGGGCTGGGAATGAAAACAAAATTATTTTTGTCAAATAATATGTAGTTTTGGCTGAAAATTTCTTATTTTCACAAGAAACAAAATACCCCATTCTGTTGCGCAATTTGTCCTGAGTGCGGCAATACCCCATTTGTTGTGATAAACTGCCGTTTGGGCCCATGGGAGGGCTCAGAAGGAAAGGACCACCATTTGGCCTACTCGGGATTTTCTAGTGCGAAGTCATGTATGCAGAAGCCCCTGAGGTACCAGTACAGTTGAAACCCGCAAGAAGTGACCCCGTTTTAAAAACTACACCCTTAAGGCATTCATCTAGAGGTGTAGTGACCATTTTGACCGGAGACCTACACCCCATAAACTGTAATGTGGGTTCTCCCGGGTATGGCAATACCCTACATGTGGCTGTTATCAGCTGCCTGGACACACAGCAGGGCCCAGAGGGGAAAGACGAGGGGGGATAAGCTGTGCGGAGTGCATCAGGGTAAGTAAAATTGGGGTAAATTATAAACCAAGGGATGTATGATAAATTTTAAAACACTTTCATACAGAGCTCTGGTTATTCGGGACACGTGTCACATTGATATATTGTGTCCTCCCTTATCCCCCTCTTATAGCAGACTTTGCACCTCTTTTGACTTTTTCCCTTCTTGCCAGTTTGGGGAACTTCCCCTGGAAAGTGTTGCCCTGGTACGATGCGTGTGGGCTCGCTTCCAGAAGTACTGGGTGCCCCCCCTTCTTGGTCCCTAAAGATTAGGTTCTTGATAATCACCTCTTGAAATTCCAGGAAAGTTCCCCTCTGGCCTGCACATCGACGTAGCACGTACGCATTGTACAAAGCCATCTATATGATGTTCCCGGCCAGCTTCTTATACCACACCGCATGGCGCTGTAGGGCTTCAGGACTTGATCTTACAAGTCCATCCCTCCCATGTACCTATTGTAGTCCAGGATGCAGTCTGGTTTGGGGGTGGCCTTTCCTTCATATATCCTAAACCTGTAGGTATACCCTGATGCACTCTCACAGCTTATACATCTTCACGCCATACCTTGCCCTCTTACCCGGCAGGTACTCGCGGAATTGAACCCTCCCTTTAAAATGTACCAGGGACTCATCAATAGAAATACACTTCTCGGGGGTGTATCCTTGGGAAAACCGGGCACTGGAACGGTCTAATAGGGGTCTCCATTTAGACAAACGGTCAAAACTGGGGTAATCTCGGGGTGGGCACGGCTCATTATCAGTATAATGTAAGAAGCGAAGTATTGCCTCATTTATTTATTTTTTTAGGTTCCAGTTCAGTTCTGAAGTTGCTTTGAGGGGCCCATATATTAGAAACCCCTATCAAATACCCCATTTTAGAAACTAGACCCCTCAAAGTATTCACAACAGCATGTAGAAAGTTTATGAACCCTTTAGGTGTTTCACAAAAATTTAGAGCAAAGTAGAGGTGAAATTTACATTTTTTTTTTGTCAGAAAATCCTCTTTATACCATTTTTTTTAGAACACAAAAGGATTTATCACAGAAACGCAACTTAATACGTATTGCCCAGATTCTGCAGTTTTGAGAAATATCCCACATGTGGCCCTCGGGCGGTAATGGACTGAAGCACCGGCCTCCGAAGCAAAGGAGCACCCAGTGGATTTTGAGGCCTCTTTTTTATTAGGCACCATGTCCGGTTTGAAGAGGTCTTGTGGTGCCAAAACATTGGGAACCCCCCAAAAGTGACCCCAATTTGGAAACTAGACCCCTTGAGGAATCCATTGTAGTTTTCTTGGGGTGCATGCAGCTTTTTGATCAGTTTTTATTCTATTTTTAGGTGGCGTGGTGACTAAAAAACAGCAATTCTACTATTGTTTTTTTTTCGTTTTTTTTTTACAGCGTTCACCGTGCGCTATAAATGACATATTCACTTTATTCTGCGGGGCGATACGATTACGGCGATACCAGATGTTTATAGTTTTTTTTTATGTCTTATGGCGTTTGCACAATAAAATACGTTTTGTAAACAATCATTCACTTTTTGTGTTACCTTATTCTAAGAGCCATAACGTTTTTATTTTTCAATCAATAAAGTCGTGCGAGGACTTATTTTTTGCGTAACGAACTGTAGTTTCGATCAGTACCATTTTTAGGTACATGCGACTTTTTGATCTCTTTTTATTCCATTTTTTGGGAGGTGAAGTGACCAAAGAATTGTGATTGTGGTACGGTTTATTATTATTTTATTTTACGTCGTTCACCGTGCGGGATAAATAATGAAATAATTTTGTAGTTCAGGCCGTTACGGACGCGGCGATACCAATCATGTATAGTTTATTTGTTTGTTTATATATTTTTATTAATAATAAAGGACTGATAAGGGAAAAGGTGGGATTTTTACTTTTATTACTTTTAAATCTTTTATTTTCTAATTTTTACACATCTTTTTGTAACTTTTTTTTCACTTTATTACTTTGTCCCACTAGGGGACATGAGGGCAGAAGGCTCTGATCGCTATTCTAATACACTGCACTACATGCGTAGTGCAGTGTATTAGAACTGTCAGCTACTCACTGACAGCAAGCTTAGTGGGTCCTGACGTTGTCAGGACCCACTAGGCTTCCGTCTATGGCATAGCCGGACGCCATTGTTTGGAGTCCGGTTGCCATAGTCACCATCGCCGGCCGCTATCGCGTAGCAGGCCGGCGATGGCAGCTTAACCCCTAAAAAGCCGCGATCTCTATAGAACGCGGCTTTTAAGGGGTTAATCAGCGGGGACACAGCGATCGGTCCCCGCTGTAGGAGCTGTGACAGCTGCTGAACAAGACAGCAGCGTCACAGCTCCTGTATGTGTCGGGAGGACGGCCGAAACGGCCGTTACTCCCGAGACGTACTATTACGGCATGGAGCGCGAACGATACAGCTGCCATGACGTAATAGTACGTCAAGGAGCGGGAAGGGGTTAAAGACCTAAAAAAAAAGTCTACCCCAAAAATTTTTGTTTCTGAGAAACAAGCAAACTTCTCCTCGCCTTTTAGAACGCAGTATTCCAAAAGGTGAAATGTTGCTCTAGGCACGAAGGTCCAAACCACCCCCAGTCATCAAAGGGTTAATTTTGTCCTTGACTATATTATCTGAGCAACAGAATAAGCCAAGAGGTAGAGAAATGAAGGGACATTGTGAAATGCCATAATCATAGTTATTAGACCGCACCGTCACCCCCGAGAGGTTGCATTTTAAAGTGTCTAATTTACCCTGGAAATAAGGAAAGCGGGCAGCGTCTGGCAGATGGTTATCACTCAAGTTCTACTACATAACCAGTATGTTAGGCCCAGTCACACATGCAAATTAATGGGGGAAACGGGCAATAGCTGCAGACAGAAAATTGTTCAGATGACCACTATCTGGCCTAATGGTGCCCGTAAAAGCTGTGGCAGAGCTGCAGAAGTGTGCTGCATGGCACAGGGCCGCACCCCCAATGTAGCAGGTTCTTTGATCGCTTGCTCTTTGAGCCAATCGATCCTTACAATCTGTTTTGACTGTAACGTCTGTGATCATTATTTGTGGACATCTGTATCAGACTGTGCAGGAATCCTGATCTCCTATATATATATTCGTTATCATTCAGTACATGAGTCTCAAGCAGCCCCCCCCCCTCACCTTGTTTTTCTCTGAGTGATCAGCCACTGTTTTCAGGTGACGAACCAAGAAGCGCAACGTTTCGTAATAGTATGAAGGGAGTTCTTTAATCTAGAGTAAAAGTAAAGAAATTAGATTCCTCAATTAAACCAAAAGTAGAACAATCGTCATCCATTTACAAGTTAGGCCGTAATATGGCGGCAAAGCCGAGAGCCCCTTGTGGTTCTATTGAACCAAACTCAGAGCCCCATCTGAAACTGGCCTTAGTCTAGATTAGTTATAGCTTTGCTGCTATAATAAAGCATCCACTGAAACCTAAAAAACTTTTAACATGTCATTGTGACATTTTTAAAGTTTTGATCGGTGGAGGTCCGAGCACTGAGACCCCTACGATCGCTAAAACGAAGCAGCAGAAGTGCTCAGATGAGCGCTGTGCCGCTTTTTCTGATTGGCTTTCCTCGGATAGGTGTACGGGTTCAATAGAAAGTCAATGAGCCCGTACACTCGCTCGGCTTTACGAGGAAAGCCGATCAGAAACAAAGCGGCACAGCGCTCACCAAGCACTTCTGCCGTTTCGTTTTAGCGATCGGTGGAGGTCTCAGTGCTCTGATCCCACCGATCAAAACTTCTCAGATGTCACTGTGACATGTCAGAAGTTTTTTTTAAAGTTTAGTTACTTTTTCAACAGTATGTTTACTTTTGACTACCATTTTACAGTTTACCTACAGATACAATCTACATAAAAAGTTGAGCAGCTTTGTAAATACATTGCATTATTTATCTTATACCGATCCTAATTTACAGCCTGTATAACGGTCCACAGCGGCATTCTTCCTGTCTGCACGGAGCTCGTCTTGGTGATTTGCATTACTAGAAGCGTAGTCTTTATACCAGGCACTGTATACTGATGTGGGAAAGACGAACTACATTGTAGGAGCTCCACTAAACTGTTAGGAATGTGTCTGACTGCCAGCTTGTTGACTGTTTCCAATAACAACCAGCAGATATGTGAACGCAATGTAGTTCCTTAATGTTTTATGTAGATCCCATACCCTGGAAGTCATTCACAAACAATTATCTTAGAAAACGTACCAGTTTGCGAAGTCTTTTCATTCTATCCCTGGAATCCTCTAAACGATTTGCTTCAATAAATTCATTGTATTTGTCTGAAAATAAATGGAGACTGTAAACGGACGTCTGACAGAGATTCATACGGTAGATGAAGAAATGACCCAATAACGCGACGCTCTAGATCACATTTACATATATTAATATTGGAGTCTATGAATCATGCGCAGATATATTAACTAAAAATCAGGCAATTCACGAACATCTTATATGAAGAGCTTCACAAGACTGGAGGTAAAGTATAGGGAAGTTCCCTGTATGTGTAATCTAGTGCACAGTCTGAACAAGCCCCAAAACATTGATCATTATTACGTCTTGGGGATTCTATAGTCTGTGATCATTATGTGTAGGGTGTAACACGGGTCTAGTCAGTAAGTATTTCTGATCATAGGGCACAAGATCTGTCCTACTCACCGTCTGTGAAGAGGGGTTCCGGCAGCTTCCTGAAGAACAATTTAAGCAAACTGCTGACCACGTTCAAGTCCTGCCAGCGCTGAAACCATAATATAAGAGATCAGGCAAATGCCTTCAGGTCACTGAACATTGAGAATGAGGACACGCAAACCACGTGTGCTGGCCGCGGATTACAAATGGTTAATGGTCGCACAATATTGCAGGAGATACCGCAGTTTTACCAGCAAAAACAGGTGGCCGCTAGTCAATGTTAATGGCCGCGTGGTTTAAACTGCAGTTTTACCTGCAAAATCAAACAGTACAATGTGTAATCTGTGCCCACCGCACATTTTAGCGGCATGCAGACGCTACTCATGCGCCCTGACCCTAAAGGTTGTCTATTTCAGACAACAACTTGTAAAAAAAACGAATCGGGTATGTGGCGGCAATAGGCGGGTTCGATGCAGACCCCATCTAGTCACCAAAGTATAAAGCTGCTGCTGAATGCCTCCAAAATCAGCACATTTTGGGGCGGAGAGGCTAGAAATAACTTCAGTGCATGAGATTTTCAAGATAAAAAGGAAAGTACAGGAGAAATGATCTGACGAAACCAAATAAATGTCAACCCTTTCCTAGAAATGCAATAACATGGGTTTGAAGTTACTCCGACGATGCGTAGACAGAACATTGCCACATTGATCCAGCTCCATTCTCTTACCTGGTCCTGGATGTTGGTTTCACTCAGACCCTTGTTAAGATGTTCTTGCAGACTGCTCACTACAGCATTATTCCCAGGAACACGGTATATTCCCAAATACTCCAGACCCATCTGTTCCACCAGCGTACAGCACAACTCCACTATCAGAGGGACCCCCTGAAGGAGAGAGACACAGGATGAACTTCAGGGATCTCACAGCAGGAGGAACATATATCAATAACCAATAAAAATACTCCATTCGATTTATACAGGGCTGTCCAATGAAGACGTCCATTCTCGATCACACCGATAAACCCCATTATGTGACCGGTCAATCTAATCCTGCGCAGGCTTTTTTACTTCCACCGGCAGGATTTCTAGACCAATATGTGCTGAACTTTTGAAACTGCTCTGCAGTACTATAATATTAAGGACCAGGCCACATCCTCACCTTGTTCTCTGCTGCAGGTTGGCAATCCTCCAGTCTCACCCCAAAAGCCCTTGGTGGACACTTCTTGTTCTTCTTCATGAGGTTTATTCCCCAGGGAACTTTGGATGAAGGCCCTTCCTCTGCTGGGGAAAACATAGCCAAATCATTACTTTAAGGTGTATGAAGAGACTTATAATTGCTAATATTCTAAAATGGGAAGGGGTATACAGTGAAAGTGTGTGCGGAATTAGTAGGGATCAGCATAAAACGTGGGGGGGGGGGGCGACTAGTGCTCAATGTCGGTCTGACTCTTAATCACTAAAAATAAAAGGACATTAAGCTGGTGAGGAGTTAATGCCATAAATGCCGACATCTCTTTCACGTGACACACATACAGCGCTATACAGCTGGCAGAGAGACGGCGGAGCACACACAATAACTATACTCCTGTGTGATCCCCATAAAGCCTGTCCCTGTCCTACCTTTTACTGCACCATCCTGTTTGGGTGATCGAGGGGCAGCCAGGCCTGTTGTCCAAAACAGATCTGATCGAATGCCTAAACTTCTTGTCCCCTTAGGGGACGTGTCAGGTTTGGCCCCGGTAACACTGAAATAAAAATATGAGATTGAATATCCACCCTTGAATACCATTTACTTTTTTTTTTATCTTAACAGATTCAAAATTGTGTTCCGATTTATTCCTCAATATATCTTTATAGCAATCAGAGCTCCTTTTTTTGTCAGAGCTCTAAATCTCCTGCGAAGACCCCCTCCGATTAGCTTTTTTTGAAGGGTCTGTCACTGCTCGTACTGTGAATCGCCAACACACTTGTAGCAGCGCTTCACAGTATTACGCCATTGTACCCTTCATTTGAAAGACTGTGAACCGCCTCTACAAGTGTGTTGGCGATCCACAGTACGGAGCAGGTAAGAAATTAACTGGAAGAAGCGCCGCGGCCCCTTTAGCGGGGTACGGAGGGTCAGATCCCTACTGATCAGATATTGAAAGCCTATCCTGAGGATAAGCCATCCATTTCTTATAACTGGAAAACCCCTTTAAGATATAACATTCCGGCTGCATTAACCTCTAGTGGTGGCTACAGGTAGATCGCATGGTAACTCTTAAATCTGTCCAGGCAGGGGATTTGTATGAGAAAAACACAGCTCTGACCTCTATATAGATATAATAAGAAATGAATCCGCACAGAATTGTTGACCTAAAAACAACATGATGATAAAAGGCGGAGTATCCCTTTAGGGCAGTAGAGCCGGCGGCTACAGTCGTATAGTCCTCTTACCTCACTTTGCGATAATCATTAAGCTTCTTATTAATCAAAGCATGACTGGCAAAGCCCGGGTCCTGGGGGGAAATACAAGAAATCTTCTATATTAGCCGTGTCACCAACAATCCTGTAACATACTTTACTAGTATCTATAATAACACTTTCCAAAATTCGCACGTTTTTGGGCCTTTGTATACAACAAAATAAAAACAATTGTCCCGCATACAAATTAGAAATAAATATTAAAATGTTTCAGATCGAAAAGGCTGCTGCTACCTCCACATTCAATCTGGTGTTGTCTTTACCTAATCTGTTGTACAAAACCCTCTTATTCTAGTGGCGAAGGCGCAGATTAGGGCTCCACCTATCACTTCTTTCATGCCCCCCACTTTAATCCCCTGCCTTTTACCATCTAGATCCTAAAACCCATCAAAAAGTCCAATAAATAGCCGCCTTACCTCACCCTCATCCCGACTGTTCTCTCTGATGGCTTTTACCCAGCCTAACATATCATCTCGATCCTCAGCCTGAAAGAGATATTCACAGAAGTCAGGTGTCGTCAGCCGGAAGACGTGCTTCCGCTTGGTCTCGCTGTAAGAGATGTCCACCAGGCTTCCGAGGATGCTGATTGGCTGCTCCTCCTCACCTGGCCCTGGACCCCGTGTCTCTGGACGCTCCTTGTGCAAGAAGAGGAGGTGAGGGCGCAGGATGGAGTACACGCGTTTCCACTGACGGAGCCCGCCGCCGACCTTCTACAGGGGACAAGAGAAGAAGGTTTTCAATATGAAACAGAACTCGACATGAGGACAATCACTGAGTGACCATTTTAAGCTGAAGAAAGACAAAACGTACCAGCAAACAGTCACAGAAACCATGAATGATTCCCCAGCACACCCGCCGCCCGCCATACCTTGCCCTTGTTTGTGAGAATCTGCTTATAGAGCAGCCAGCCTTCCCTGTGCACATCGCTCAGCTCCACATCTGAAAGTTCACAAGCAGAGTGGCGTTTTGACCGACCCTCCTCAGACGCAACCAAACTATCCAAAGACTGTAGGGAAGCAGAGAAATATGACTGTAACTCCTATTATATGCGGCCACTTACAATAAGTAACACCGGAAACACAGTAATAATGTCATGTGTATTACAATTGTCTCAAATAATAAATATGAAGCGCCTCCAACTAGATTGTGTAAATTGTATTGTTGTATAATTTCTTGCTGCCACTAGGTGGCACTCTGCTGTTGCTATCTATGTGTACTATTATCAGGACACAAGGCGGTTATCCTTCTACAAATATGTTGATACCCGAGGCCAGCGGAACGTATTCTTTGCTGTGCAGCTTTGAGCTACGTTGAGGAAATTGAGGCGGTTTTTAAACGGATGTTCACCTTTTATAGATCACTTTACAGACCGCATATGTTCCATGTTAAAGGGCTGTTCCCAACTCAGCCATTTACGACATATCTACATATCGATCAGATATGGATGGCAAATACTGTGGATATACCATAAATGTATAAGTTCTTCCTTTACATTTCCAAGTCCTTTTTAAAACACTTCAGGCTAAAAAAAATCTGCAACAAATATGCGATGTGTGAATCTATCCTTAAAGTCCATTCAATATTTCTTCTGATTGCTATTGGAATCAGTCAGCAGGCTGTCAACAGACATATTCCTAACAGCTTTGCTGAGCTCCTAGAATGGTGGAAACGCTCTTAACTGAAAGAGTATGGGGGTGTTCACCTGGAAACTGCGCCAAAAATCGTCCAAAGCCGCCTCCCATTGATTTCAACGGGAGGCGGAGGCGTTTTTTTTCCCCCGTGAGCGGTAAAAACGTATTGCGGGAAAAAGAAGCGTCATGCCCCATCTTCGGGCGTTTCCGTCTCTGAACTCCCATGACATCAATGGGAGGCAGAGAATGCGGTTTTCTCCGCGTTTTTTGCCCAGCGGCGCTCAATGGCCGCGGCTGGAAAAATGCAGTGCGGCCAACAGCGTGCAGGCAGGTCAAAATAGTGTGCAGGCAGCCTGCAAAAAAAACTCTGTGTACACAGGGCCTAGTTTTTTATTTTCCCTCTGTACAAACATTAAGCCAGCAATATAACCCAAGTAACGCTATATATTTGCTAAATAAGGCACCTTCTCATGTACATATAGCTATATGAAAGCTGCTAAAGTTTAGAAACAAGCAGAAAGTTCTGCAGACGGAGTGTGGACCAGTTGGTCTCCTGTTTACTTTTGCCCTTCATTTTTAGGTTAAAGAGGACCTGTCACTAGGTCATATAAGTTTAACTGGACTACTGTCTCCCTGACTCTAGCGCTGTTTTATTTTTTCATCCCGGACCCCCCCCCCACCACCTGTTCCAGCGATTTGGCCCACTATTGTTTTGGCTTCCTCTATGCTAATTTGCTGTAATTAGCCAACATGGAGTGAACTCCCTCAAGCTGCCTCGTGCTGATTGGTCAGCATCAGAGACGGGGAAGCTAGCGCCACCCCGCTGGCTAATTACAGCAAAATAGCATATAGGGAGCCAATATAACAGTGGGCCATATCCCCGGAAAGGGGGTCCGGGAAAGAGAATAAAAAAACCAGCGCTGGAATCACGGAGACTGCGCTATTCAGGTCAGTAAACCAATTCAACTTCTATGACCCACTGACAGGTCCTCCTTCAAGTGTTTCTTTAATGGTAAAATTCCTTTAGAGCTGCGTCCTCTGACATTTGTCACATCGCAGCAATTCTGTAAAATATATCATGTGAATGCAGCAAGTAACACACTGCACGCCCAGATGGTTCTCAGTAATTCTAGACACATAATCCATTTTCTCACCCCATCAGTGAAGAAGCTCCGCAGCATCCGCAGACTCGGCACCCGGCCCACAACTCTCCTGTGGTTGGAGGAAGAGACAATTATCAGATTACATTTCTCGCAGAGACATTACCAGCTTTCATCTCCTCTGTGTCTCCAGAGCCTCTGCTCACCTTCCCAGCTACAACTAATGCTTACTCATACCCGAGCCTGCAGTTCCTCCGACATCAATATCTGAAGTAGTAATGCCACCACTGGCCTCCCCTATAGCTGCCATCTAAAGTCATTCTAACAGACATTGCCCAATAAATGATCACGGATGCTCAGTCACGCTTCAGGCATCCCCGTGCTCCCTACTGACAGATATTGCGTCACATTTCCTATACTAGTTCATGTACTTTAGACACACACAGTTTTCTGATGCTGTTTTTTATGCGGAAACCGCGCCAAAAAATGTCCGAAATCGCCTTCCATTGATTTCAATGGGAGGCGGAGGCGTTTTTTACAGCGAGCGTAAAAAATAAGTGGCATGCTTTTTCTTCCCGCGTTTCAGTCTCTGACCTCTCATTAAAATCAATGGGAGGCAGAGAAAGCGTTTTTCGCTGCGTTCTATGCCCGCGGCGCTCAATGGCTGTGGCCGAAAAACGCCGCAAAGGAAGTGCAGGCATGTCAAAATCGGCCTTTAAAATTCCTGACGGAATTTTGAGGTAGATTTTTCTGATAGTATGAAATTATTATGAAATGGAAAGTTGGAAACGTTTCCGGTATATAATTTTTTAGGTGTAATGCACACAAGCATGTTTGGGATCCTGAATACGGTGTCATTCATTCCAATGGGCTATGGATATCAACATGATGGTAAATCCTGCATTAAAGCCACCCTTCCGTTTTAAGTAAAAATGTAAAGTTTGCCGGGGAATGCAGCGTTAACTTACCTGGTGCTCTCCGTTTAGCGGCTTGTGCCGCCAATTCTGAGATTCCCGGGGCCTCTGAAGTTGACGGAAGTGCTTGCCAGACTACACGATGAACACTGCGCTTTTGTATTCCAAATCTCTCGTCCCTTCCATCCGACTGTCTAGCGCTGCTCACGTGAGCAGCGCTAGCAAATCAGATAACCGAGAAGAGTGTGTCTGATTAGCGGGTAGCCTGAGAAGCGCGGTGACAATGTTGGATGACCGCACAGGGGGTCTGCGAATCTGTAGAGGGCGCCAGGTACGTTTCTGCATTCCCCAGCACAATATAATTTTTTACCTAAAACCAGAGGCTCGCCTTAGAAAAAAAACAAAAGAAAAACCTGCATCCTGCTCCTCCACATGACGTACGATGGGACAAGTTCTCCCCTAGGAGCACTCAATTCATTGCTTCTAGAGGAAAACTCCAACCATGAAATGGAAAATAAGCAGTCGCAATATGGTTGTGTTTTGAACACCTTATTACAAGCCAAAATGAACCCGCTTGTATACTTGAGGCCTTATTAGGGGGAAAGACGCCTCTTCTGCACCGTTCCTGGCATGCCGACTCTAGGGGTGGAGGGGTTGGAGCTACAGCCTCTGAGATTGCATGGTGAGAGGGGTGAAGGAGCAGAAATAGGGAACCATCTGACTGGTTCAGCGAATTCCCTGAGGAATGTAGGTCTAGGGGAACTATATCAAAGTAAGCGCAGACCACGTCAGGACAAGTCTGCCCACTGGAAAAAAAAATGCAAGTTATACAGAAGTCCTACAAAAAGAAGGAAAAACTACCCAAAACATGTAGGTTAGACCAGTTCCGGCTGCACTACATCTCCAAGCAACATTTTGCAGAACAGAAATAATGTAAACGGGCTGGGTACTTGGTATTAAATATCCATTGTCCCCCTATATTACCAAACCGTAACATATTTGTATAATGGAGTTTCCATCGATCACCTACAAAGAAAAAGCGATCTGTTGGTCCCGTACCCGGACCCCACCAATGAGATATTTCTGGAATAGCAAATTGATAGCCATAAATGTTCATTCTGGTGAAAGAAGCTCAAACTCGCCTTTGAAGCCGCCCCTCATCCCGGAATGTGTTCAGTCCATCATCGCAAGATTTCGAGCGCTCAGTGGTGATGGCCAGAAGATACGAGGAACGCCGACTGGACTTAATGCTGCCTGAAGAATACAGAGCAAAAAGAACATGTGAGGAAGGAATAAAATATAGAACTGAATGAGCAGTTTGTGATATGAATTTTTAACATGTGTTCAATGCCTGGAAGGAGTGTAGTGGGCCACAAACCATGCGGGCACCATGTGCCACCAGCGAAATCTCACTAATCGTAACAGTTATATGGTGAACGCTGTAACGTCCTTCTATTTGCTCTCTATGTAAAGATCAGGTAATATGTCTGCGCAAAAGGACGCTGCTCAGAACTGCTCTTTATCACTTAGAACTGGCCCGACTTTACAGAATCTTTGGTTGGGGCTGTCAGGTTGGACCAGGCAAGGGTTGTGAATAGCCAGCCTTATGTTTCCTAAAATGTGTCAATCCAAGAAGCACAAACTTATTTTTTTAATGCCATTATGTATGAATGCGGAGGACATTGTAGCACTTGCAACCAGAGCCCCGATGTTCTGGGAATGTTCTAATTCATAGGTTATTAGATGACTGATCACCCACGAGATCTGAAGACTATTCTCTTATCCAACCATCTCAAATTCGCATCTGCGTAGCCAAAATAGATGCAGAAATGATGTTGGTTTGATCATATTCTCATGAATTAGACTGGATATGATAAATACTAAGAACAAACCGCATATCATGAGTAGATCGAGAGATGGATACATACATACATACATACATAGATACATACATAGATACATACATACAGTTAAGGAAATAAGTATTTGATCCCTTGCTGATTTTGTAAGTTTGCCCACTGTCAAAGACATGAACAGTCTAGAATTTTTAGGCTAGGTTAATTTTACCAGTGAGAGATAGATTATATAAAAAACATAACAGAAAATCACATAGTCAAAATTATATATATTTATTTGCATTGTGCAGAGAGAAATAAGTATTTGATCCCCTACCAACCATTAAGAGTTCAGCCTCCTCCAGACCAGTTACACGCTCCAAATCAACTTGGTGCCTGCACTAAAGACAGCTCTTACATGGTCACCTGTATAAAAGACTCCTGTCTACAGACTCAATTAATCAGTCGGACTCTAACCTCTACAACATGGGCAAGACCAAAGAGCTTTCTAAGGATGTCAGGGACAAGATCATAGACCTGCACAAGGCTGGAATGGGCTACAAAACCATAAGTAAGACGCTGGGTGAGAAGGAGACAACTGTTGGTGCAATAGTAAGAAAATGGAAGACATATAAAATGACTGTCAATCGACATCGATCTGGGGCTCCATGCAAAATCTCACCTCGTGGGGTATCCTTGATCCTGAGGAAGATGAGAGCTCAGCCGAAAACTACACGGGGGGGAACTTGTTAATGATCTCAAGGCAGCTGGGACCACAGTCACCAAGAAAACCATTGGTAACACATTACGCCGTAATGGATTAAAATCCTGCAGTGCCCGCAAGGTCCCCCTGCTCAAGAAGGAACATGTACAGGCCCGTCTGAAGTTTGCAAATGAACATCTGGATGATTCTGGGAGTGATTGGGAGAAGGTGCTGTGGTCAGATGAGACTAAAATTGAGCTCTTTGGCATTAACTCAACTTGCCGTGTTTGGAGGAAGAGAAATGCTGCCCATGACCCAAAGAACACCATCCCCACTGTCAAGCATGGAGGTGGAAACATTATGTTTTGGGGGTGTTTCTCTGCTAAGGTCACAGGACTACTTCACCGCATCAATGGGAGAATGGATGGAGCCATGTACCGTCAAATCCTGAGTGACAACCTCCTTCCCTCCACCAGGACATTAAAAATGGCTCGTGGCTGGGTCTTCCAGCACGACAATGACCCGAAACATACAGCCAAGGCAACAAAGGAGTGGCTCAAAAAGAAGCACATTAAGGTCATGGAGTGGCCTAGCCAGTCTCCAGACCTTAATCCCATCGAAAACTTATGGAGGGAGCTGAAGATCCGAGTTGCCAAGCGACAGCCTCGAAATCTTAATGATTTACAGATGATCTGCAAAGAGGAGTGGGCCAAAAATCCATCCAACATGTGTTCAAACCTCATCATCAACTACAAAAAACATCTGACTCCTGTGCTTGCCAACAAGGGTTTTGCCACCAAGTATTAAGTCTTGTTTGCCAAAGGGATCAAATACTTATTTCTCTGTGCACAATGCAAATAAATATATATAATTTTGACTATGTGATTTTCTTTTTTTTTTTATATATAATCTATCTCTCACTGGTAAAATTAACCTAGCCTAAAAAATCTAGACTGTTCATGTCTTTGTCAGTGGGCAAAGTTACAAAATCAGCAAGGGATCAAATACTTATTTCCTTCACTGTACATACATAGATACATACATACATACATACATACATACATACATACATAGATCCAAAAATCAGGCAGCACTCCAGAGATGTAGCAAAAAGCTTGAGAAAGTCTCTGTTGTGGAGCTGAAACGTTAAATTTGATTGATGGATTAACCCCTTCCCCCTGCTTGCATTCTAGGCCCTAATGACCAGGCCATTTTTTACATTTTTCCATCGTCACATTCGAAGAGCTATAACCTTTTTATTTTTGCGTCGACATAGCTGTATAAGATCTTGTTTTTTGCAGGACTAGTTGTATTTTTTAATAGCACCATTTTGGGGTACATATTTATTGATTAACTTTTATGACCTTTTTTTTGGGGGGGGGAATAGAAAAAATCTGACATTTCGCCACCCTTTTTTGCATCCTAAATCTACGCCGTTTACCGTGTGGTATAAATAACACAATAACTTTATTCAAGGGGTTGTTACGATTGCAACGATGCCAAATTTATATAGATTTTGTATGTTTTACTACTTTTACACAGTAAAAACGCATCCATATTTGAAGAGCCATAATTTTTTTTATTGTTCCGCCGATGCAGTTGTATGAGGGCTTGTTTTTTGCGGGACGACTTGTAGTTTTTATTAGTACCATTTTGGAATAGATGCAACTTTTTTATCACTTTTTATCACATTTTTTTTAAGTAAGGATTCACAGAAAACAGTAATTTTTCCATAGATTTTTATTTAATTTTTTACGGCGTTCACCGTGCGGGTTAAATAATGTAATAGCTTTTATAGTCAGGGTCGTTACGGACGCGGCAATACAAAATATGTGTAACTTTTTTGCTTTATTTTGGTTTTTTTTTAATAGTAAAGCATTTTGTAAGGGAAAAAAGTAGGTTTTTCATTTTTTTTTTCACTTTTTTTTTTTTTTAAATTAACTTTATTAAACTTTTTTTTTTTACTAGTCCCACTAGGGGACTTTATTATAAAAGCGATCGGATGATCGCATATTACACTGCAATACTTTTATATTGCAGTATATTATGCCTGTCCGTGTAAAACGGACAGGCATCTGCTAGGCCATGCCAGAGGCATGACCTAGCAGGCATTTACTAGATGCAGACCTGGGGGCCTTTATTAGGCCCCCGGCTGCCATCAGAGACACAGACACTCGGCAATCTGATCGCCGGGTGTCAGTGGGATGAGAGGGAGCTCCCCCCCTCTCTCCAAAACCACTCAGATGCAGAGCTCGCTATTGAGAACCGCATCTGAGGGGTTAAACGGATAAGAAGGATACTAATATTGATCTCACACGTTCGAGCAGGGAGATTTAACGGCTCCCTGCTCGGTTTATTCTGATGCAGCGCCGTAGGAAGGCTATTGCATCAGAATAAAGCCCACTAATGACCACCGTGAAAAGGCCTATCGTCGGTCATTAAGGGGTTAATAAAGCACTTTTACTTTTTTGCTACATATCTGGAGTGCTGCCTGATTTTTGGAACTATACGTTTGGGTGACTCTGGTCTTGTCCCTGCCGGGCTTGCACCCTCATCACTGCTATCTTTGGCGGTGCGGCTGACATTTTTTGTTTTACTAGATAGATACACTTTACCGCTCAGACACACTCAAATATATATATAAAGGGCACTAACTGCAATCCTGTGAGTAATGGCGACCGATGGAAAAGCTAAATGTTGGCGAGGAGGTACTGTCGGAGATCACAGGGGCAGAGTTGATGGCGCTGGATACCACGCAGGAGGCAGGGACATGTTTGGCTCGCAGGTCAATACTTGGGCTTGTTGGCTCATCTGTGAAGAAAGGAGGCATTAAGTTATAAAGTGTATGACGCGCCACCACGTAGGTTGCGTGCGGAGTCCTATTACAATATATTTCATACGTGGAAGCCTAAATGGAAACCGTGACCTCTGCAAATCATAAGATATTAATTCCAAAAATTGGTCCAAGATTCCACATTGTTATGTCAAGTAATTTACAGAGTTCAATCATAGGATTCCATAACTCCGATTTCATGCCTGACTGGTCATCTCTCCGTTATAACCAGCATCTGGACCTGCTCGTTCTGAATATGAGAGCTGAGGAGATAACGCACGTGGCAGAAGAGTCTTATATAGGAATAATCCCTTAATAGTCCCTGTCCGCTTAGATTAATGCATTAACAACAAACAAATCAATTAAAGTCTTACCAATAAAAGGGATCGATGCCAGGGGCTCCTCAGAAAACGGTAAGGGGGGTACCCTCTGCAATGGTCGTCCACTAGCTGCCTCCTCACTGCCAGCAGGAGAAGGTGGGAACTCCAAGTCTTTGCCTTCCTCAGGAAAGAGCACATTGACTTGTCGTGCAGCTGCCGGCGGCTTGCGGCCCGATGGGGGCTTTTGCCTTAATACCACCTCCTCTCTCCTCTCCTCTGTGGCACTGCTCTCATCTGTGGAGCTGACACTTACCGATGGTTCTCTCCTTTCTGTTGGTGATGGGGGAGAACTTGGATATTGTGCTGTCCTAAATGTAGGAAAGCCGCTAAATGCAGTCTCCCTAAAGGAAAAAGCATGGAGCAGCTCAGTCCGACGCTGAAAAGATGGACTATAACTCCGGTACCCCATATACCCAGAATCTCCAGAACTAGGGTGCTGGGTTGGAGGTTTGGCTGCCTCTCTTGGGACAGATGGCACACTCTGATTTGCAGGAGGACGTGAAACAACTTGAGTTGTCCGTGGGGGTCTGTCTGAAGACCAAACAGGGCGTTCATAAGGTGGAGATATTAAAGCATTCAACTCCAGTTTCTCCATAGACCTTCCATAACGGGTCAGGAAATTGTCCGACTGTGCCCGATGACCCCAAGAATCATCAGGAGCATTGTGGAGTGTATCTTGTGACACGCTATGAGGCCAGTTACTATGATGGGAAACTTCTCCTAGGCGATCTTGTGAGGCACTACGTCTTCTTGGGGGCAAAACAGAACCCCTCCGACGAGGCGTCTGCTGGGACATCCAGTTGCACAGTGCTTGTTGTCTCTCCCATTGACTTACCCAGCGGGGATTAGTCGTCTGCTCCCAAGAGTCTACAGGAGCTTTAATTGGTGGTTCTGGCTGATAGCGTGAAGTCCAACCATATGATGAATTACATGGAGGGCCTGGTCCTCTGAATCTGTCAGATGAGGATGGTGACCCCATATAGGGTCTGGGGGGAGGGAGAGGATTGGGAACAGGTCTGGTATAGCTGTCATGGTGGGCCTGGCTGCTCCTCGGTACATCACCATGTATGGGGCTTCTGATGGAAGGAAAGTCCTCATAGGTGGGTCGCTGCACTCTGGAGCTGACTGGATACCCGGGGGAAGATTCAGGTGGCTGACCTCGCCATGGATAGAACACAGGGGGTGGCTCAGGGATACTATGTGCACCGCCACGGTATGGCTCATTCCCTTTCAGATATGCATCTTGTGAGTATGCCTGGAAGTAGTAAAAATATATTACAAACCTGTTGAGACTCCATATAATGTGGTAATGGCATGCAATATAAACAGTGGGTTGAAAGCATATCTCCTAGAGTTGATGGCGGATGGGGCAAGGTGGAGGCAAAAATAATTTGGGACCCACAATTATTTAAAATTACCACTGCACATCCCAAGCTCAATGCAAACAAGCTCATACAGATAATCGTCATATAACTATATATATATATATATATATATATATATATGTGCACTAAGAACCTCCCTATTTGTAGGTAGATTTAGCTTTAGTGCATATCTATTTATATTTAGTGGTTTAGGTGGCATTAGTGTTGCAGGGTGCTGTCGCCATTTTATTTATTTTTTTATATCTGCTATATATATATATATATATACACACACACACTAGGATTTCTAAATATGCTGTCTATATATATATATATATATATATATATATGTATATATAAAATTATTATTTTTTTATAACAGCTAATGCATTTGAGGATGCCATGTGTGGCACTTACCAGCTGTAGAATGTCCTCATCCCGTGGCATAATCGAGAGTTCCAATACATCATCACTGGGGAAAAAACAAAACGGTGTTGTAGGAAATCGGTATGTAACAAGTTGAATACACTAAATTCCAGTCTGACGGCTTCATCTACTCTCAGACCAGGAACCATCCGCTTCATTGGAGCCAGGTGAATTACTATAGGTCTGAAATGTCGCTAGGACTAATAAATAAATTTGCATTCAAGTCTTTAATCCTGTTCTATTCAGAGAATCGTTGTACACGCCATCCCCGGGCAGTGGGGACCATGAACGTGAACACAGCATCATTATACAAAGTCCTTAGGCGAGTGCGGCCATTGCTCTGCTGACAAATCTATTATGCAAAATTCCAGTCAGACGGTTTCATTTACTCCGGTGTGTCAGACTTGTTATGGTTATGCCCTCTCCACCCACACCCATCAATATGCCCCATGTCGCACCTGTTTTGTATCAGGGCAATGACTTGCGAGTATGTTTTTCCAATTATGCTCTCTCCATTAACCTTCACAAGTCGGTCACCTGAAAAACATAAACAGCTTGTCAAGCAGAAAACAGAAATCTAGATTCATCCCCCCAACAAAGATGACACCTGATGTGATATGGATTAGAGCAATGTAAGAGCAAGAATTATTAAGTAAACAAGCACCTCAGGCGGCAAAAATGTTAAAGTCAAACCTGAGGCAGTTGCTACATGGATGTGCATTGAGTGTGCAATGCTGTGGAACATGTTGGCGCTATATAATTAGCTGGAAATAAATAATACTTTCTTACATTATCATTTTCTACGACTATAATCATTCTCCCCTCTCTCATCCCATCACCCACCAGTGCACAATCCAGCCTGCTGTGCAGGGCCACCTTCCTTCACCTGCTTGACAAAGATGGTGTCCATTGGTTCCAGACGACCGGATGCAGAGGGATACTCTGAAATACAGCACAATAAGGAAGACTTGTAGGAGAGGGATTACACGGCCCAAGGAGGAAGATGATATTTTGTAAGATAGTCAAGACTAATAAGGTTCTTGTATAATTTACACTGTGTAACCAAGTACAAACCGAAGCCGTGGTGTTGTCCGTAGCAGCCAGTGTATACGGGCATCAGAGACAGACCCCTAAAGATTCAACTCAAGAATACATCTAATGTCCCGTATGGGATCTTGTATATACGTAACTCAGAAATTCCCAAATTGCATCTTCATTTAATTCACCAAGTGAAACAAACAGAGGGATTTATTGACCAATGTGAACTACATATTCACCAGGTCAGAGACCGTATTCCTACACACCAGATCTACACCATATGGGTCACATACCTGTGCCGCCATTTTCTTCCTGCAGGGAAAAAGGGAAGACGTTTAGCTCCAAATACTCAAAGCCGAGCTCGCCACCAGTATATTAGACAGTGATGTTTAACAGTAGATTCCATATTTTCGTATGGGTTTAAAATGTAAAGTATAGACGAGATAAAGCCCCTCGTTCTAGTGATCAGTGGATTCCCAGCACCCAATATCTACCATGTCAGGGATCCTGATCTAGTTGCAAACCAATGAGCTGAATCTATCCAAATGGTGGATTAGCAGTAAAATCACAAGTAGTAGTTGACTAAGGAGAATCCCCATAAAATAAAAAAATCTATCTGAAAAATAAGTTTAAACCATACCTCCACTTTCACTGAACAGCGGGAGTGCGCACTATAAGGCTGGGTTCACACGACCACATTAACGTCCGTAATGGACGGACGTATTTCAGCCGGAAGTCCCGGACCGAACACAGTGCAGGGAGCCGGGCTCCTAGCATCATTGTTATGTACGACGCTAGGAGTCATTGCCTCTCTGCAGGACAACTGTCACGTACTGTAATCATGTTTTCAGTACGGGCCGCTAGTTCCACGGAGAGGCAGGGACTCCTAGCGTCGTACATAACTATGATGCTAGGAGCCCGGCTTCCTGCACGGAGTTCGGTCCGGGACTTCTGGCCGAAATACGTCCGTCCATTACGGACGTTAATGTGGTCGTGTGAACCCAGCCTAACCGTTTTTCTAAATCACTTGTATTACCGATTCTGCTTCTCGCGGCAGCATGGACTATGTAACGTCCGTGTTGCCGGCGGCTCATAACTCCAGCGGGAAACAGAGCGCCCTGCTAGTCTCCGTGGCTCCCGTATGCAGAACGGATTCTATAGCGTTGGCGGCCGTTCTGGATACGGGAGCCATGGGGACGAGCAGGACGCTGTTTCCCGCTGGAGTTATGAGCCGCCGGCAGCACGGACGTTACACAGTCCATGCTGCTGCTAGAAGATGAGGGGTGACCACCACATATAGCAATCGTTACAGTGTCCAGGTGAATTGTCACCCAGCTTTCCACAACACTGAAGGGCATATTATTCTGCATGGTTATGGAATTTAGTGAGGTATAACAAGAGAGTTACATGCCAATCAGGATCTGTAGAAAGATGGATGACAGCTATTATAGGCACTGTATTGCCTGCCATTAGCACCTGTCACCCAGCATCGGTTACCCGTGTAGGCCTTGGACAGAATGAAGGGCTGCATCTGAGGCACCCAAAATGGGGTTGACCGTCACTGTCCGAGGGCATCCTGACTGTACTGTCCACTAAGAGCTGTAAAGGTTCTGCAAGGGAAACCGTTACATCATTTGGGCAATTTACTTTTCCCTATTTTAACAATCATTTCTAACAATACATACGGTATGAGGGTACGTGGGTAGAGTTATACCTGCGGTGAGCCGTGTACTGCCGACTCGGGTGGGTACACAATAAAATGGCGTAGAGTGAAGCCAAATCCTTCCCGGTTCTTCCTGATGATCAATGTCCTCGGTCCGACCCAAGTAAAGGGCTCTTCAGGAGGAGGGGAATTACTGAATTGACCCCCATCTTGTGGAGCTAAGGGGGCCTGCAAACACAAAAGAAAGAAAGATAGTGACAATATATACTGCGTCACTATACAGCGGGCACATCAAACACGACGCTGCGTCACTTGTCTTCACCTACAGCAATTTGCTTTTCATTTCTATTACAAATCTCCTGTAATAACCGGCAATTACATACGTGACAGTACACACTGGGGCGCGCTCTGAAACCAAGAAGGGATACAGATAACGTATAGGTAATATAATTGTTGAATACTAAGCAGGGATCATCTATGTTTTGGGCAGAAACTTGATCAGATGAGATGGCAAGGAAATGTATAACTTTAAATAACAAAAATATGTCCACTTCCATAAACAGCGCCACTCTTGTCCATGGACTGTGTCTGGTATTGCAGCTCAGCCCCAATGACTCAAATGGATCTGAGTGGCGCAGTTTCTGGGGGGGGGGGGCCAGACCCTATTTTCTAATCCAGAAGAACTGGGTATCCACACACAGCCGCATATTTTCATCTGGACGATGATAGATTATGTATGTATATATATATATATATTATATGCGAAACTGGATCTCCATACTATATAAAAAATCCCTGAGAATCAAATGATATTTACATCTATTTCATGGATTCTTTGCTTCTTTATAAACCGCTTTACCTTCGCCGTGTGAACATATCATTGTGATGATGACATGTTTGGGGGGGCTGGGGCCGTGACAGACCGAGACATCCTGGAAATGAGTCAATTCCACATACAGCTGATCTATATGGGAGGGGGTAATGAAAGAGAGCGGGCCCAAAGGACACAGCTGCGAACAATGCCCGACTGGCACAGACCGTCTAACAGACATTAAAGGGGGGAGGGGGGTTAGCTGGACCCCCGGCTTTCACCACGCCTCCGTAAATGATATCATTACACATAGAAGCCCTGTCTTATCACCCTGATACACAAACATTATAAGATCTCTGCCGTCAGTCATGTGGCCCTGTCCCCTGAGATGTGAATGTCCCCTCCCAAATATCAGACACAATACCAGCAGTGATCACACCCACACGTCCAGCACATTCATGGAAGGAATCCTCCGCTTGTACTATTACATTACATGGGGTGGGGTGTATACAGCTTCCTGTGATCTGATCTATATGGCGCGTAGTATATACAGCTTCATGCTATATAAGGCTGGGTATACGTATAACAATGGGACCCCCAATCAGACCCATAGACCCCCGATAATTCACCAGGGGGACGTTCATCTCAGCTGTACCGTTCCACACACGGCAGCAATGACATCGCCACATATAGGGGAGGTCGGGGGAGATGCTGCCTAAACCTCTAAACTTTACATTGGACCTGCCATAAGAAGAGACATCAGAGATCAAACATGAGACCCTCAGAGACAGTCGCCTTCTGCACCCACCCACAGCCCGTCTACAGGACAAGCACCATCACCACAGGCCGCGGCTCGGTCTATTGTCCAGTGATTCCATGTTCTCCGGCTCTGCTCCTTCAGAATAGTTCAGTTCTGTGTATGTCATTGTTTGTCACATTCTCCACATCACATCGGCTCCAGTCACATTCATAGTGGCAGGCGGCATGTATCACAACATCGCTCTGAAAAATAGTGCCCATGTCCGTCAGATCTGACTGTAGTTCACTATGGTGGCATGTACAATGTCTGCGTCACCGCCCCCAGATCTATTTCCATTGTAATTCTAAATAAACCACATATTGTCTTCATGTGATAATACTGTGCAGACTCTGTGCCGCCATGATGACCGGAATGTCAACATGTACAGAATAATACTTTTCTGACTGTACTATGATAACACTCATTGTCATACAGCTGTGTCACTGTACTATGATAACACTCATTGTCATACAGCTCTGTGCTGTCAGTGTCACTGTACTATGATAACACTCCTTGTCATACAGCTGTGTCTCGTCAATGTGATTGAGTTATGAAAATACATGGAGCCATACAACATTGTGCGGTAAAATGTTACAGGGAGTACTTGATGGCGTAAATGGTTTCCATATGTCTACCAGGCCTATTCACAGCTCTTCTCCCTGTACAACCGGACCAGGCCTGTGATGGCATTAGGACACAGACTTCATCGCGCACAACTCTGCTATGTGTGTGACGGTGCGGGGCAGACACTATGTCACACAACTCTCTGCTGCCTGTGCCAGGGACAGACTCTGTGGCTCAGAAATTCATAGAAAGATTAGATGATTAGGATCTGCACAGCACTGTCAGCCGCTGAAGGGATATATCAGGAAAGAAAGCAGCAGGAGATTAGCGGAGGTTACACAGGCCACGCACACCGCTCCACATACACACAGTGCGGTTATCTGCACCACCGGACACTGCTAAATGACGACCGCAACAAAGAACACGCAAAAGTATAAACGGAAAATAACCACAAAAACGAGAAATATTGCAGAACTGGAGGTATTACTGTAAGCCGGCCACATACATTCAGCCTAAAAATAGCTAAACCCACAACACCACAACCAAGCACCACTGTACCCCCAGAATTAGAGGGAACCTAAACCTCTACATAGAGCATTGACACCAGGGGTACACAACATGCAGCCCGCAATGTCGTCCTGTGCAGCCCCATGCTGTCCAGATAATTCAAAAAGACAGCAGCGTCCTACTGGAGAAGACGACAGGTGCCATCATGAGACCGGAGCCTGTTCTCTCATCTGATCACAGGTATCACAGCAGGTCTTAGAAGATGCATGTGAATGCACATTGGCACCTGGCGCTATTATGGGGGAACTGTGTGCTTAGCAGTGTTATAAGGGCAATATGCGGCTAAATAAGTTCTATTTTAAGCAACTCAGGCTAAGTTCACACTGCGTTTTTGTCCCCTGATTAACGTATACGCCGGGAAAAGCTTTCAACATATATTTTAAACAAAGACTGTGACGGATGCCTAGGGCTCTGTTCACATCTGCGTTGGATGTTCTATTAGGGGCCTCCGTCACAGATCCGGCAGAGATTCCTGGAAACAATAACACAGCATGCTGCGCTACTGTATTCGCCAAAACCACAGACACCCCACAGAAAGCCGACGGAACCCATTAAAGTCAATAAGTTCCGTCAGCTGCCGGTGGTGTCCGTGGTGCAACAGGACCGCTGCTTCCGGTATTCCCTTGTCCTGCTCCTCTGACGGAACAGAACGGAATGACACGACGCAGATGTGAACAGGACCTAACAGTGGCATATGTCATCCATAGGATAATATGGGATCCGTTTAACGGATAAATTGTCAGTTTTTTTAAAATGTGTCTGTTAAACAGATGCCATCATGGCTTGTAGGGTGACTGATGCCACCTTTAGGCATCCGATGAACGCATCAGTCAACCATAAGCTATAATGGTATCTGGTTAAAAGATATATCACGAAAAGCAATTGGAAAGCGCATTACATATCTGTTAGGGTATGTGCACACACACTAATTACGTCCGTAATTGACGGACGTATTTCGGCCGCAAGTCCCGGACCGAACACAGCGCAGGGAGCCGGGCTCCTAGCATCATACTTATGTACGATGCTAGGAGTCCCTGCTACTCTGTGGAACTGCTGTCCCGTACTGAAAACATGATTACAGTACGGGACAGTTGTCCTGCAGAGAGGCAGGGACTCCTAGCATCGTACATAACTATGATGCTAGGAGCCCGGCTCCCTGCACTGAGTCCGGTCCGGTACTTGCGGCCGAAATACGTCCGTCAATTACGGACGTAATTAGTGTGTGTGCACATACCCTTAAACTGATGCCGGTGATGGATGCCATACGTTGGCATCCATCGCCCATAAACTACCCCGGCTACAGGATACCACGGGATGGAATAGCGTTGTCTACTGCGCTTTTCCATACTTCATTTTTTTGCCGGCCAGAAGGAAGCCAAAATTACACTCTTTTGGTCTCTGACTAATGAACCCCTACCGAGACATCTAGCACGTACCGGAGCTTTTTCGATATACACTCGAAAAACACAGTGTGAACCCAGCCTTAGGGCTTATTCACATGAACGTGGGAAAACTCGGATCTGAAAAACGGCCGTTTTGAGTCCGAGTTTCACCCGTGTGAGACCCATTTTCACAGATCCCCATAGACTTGAGTCCGAAAAACGGAAGAAAATAGGATATGTACTATTTTTCAACAGACCATTCACACGGTCCGTTGAAACACTGGCCATGTGAATGGCCCCATTGAAATACATGCGTTTGCGTGAAAAAGGCCCTTAAAGGGGCAATCCAGTAAAAACTGCTACTGAATTTTGTCTAGTGCAGGCCTGAGGGGGCGGTGCCTGACAGGTATTCTCTCTTTGAATGTGTGTGTCATGCACCGCCCCCTGGCCCTGAACTAGGAATAGCGCAGTGTGGCAGTACTACCCAAAATCATCCTGTAAAGAATTACCTATAACAATCCCTTTAAGCATTATCTATGGCACAAGTAACCCAACAACATTACTGCATACCTGAAGAAACAGCATGTACTACAATCATTCACCCAAACACTGTGTAACCCTTAGTGCGCCACTCTGAACCGATCTCAGGTTGTTGAAAAGTCCAGTATGAATAATCACCAAGTTATAATAATACCACAATGAGCACAACTACTGCATCCAGCGATGCCAACCATATAGCGCAAGCTGGATACCCCTCCAATGCGTTCAATATGAATCACAGATTATTGTAAGATGACACATATCGCAAATACGAGCAACGATAAGGAAAAAAATTTCATATATCTGATACATTATCCCAAGGAATTAAATCTTTATTGTGTCTTTGGTACCTAAAAAATTGGATAAGAGGGAAAATCATTAGATCTACATTCAGCTTTTACCATCAAAGCAGGTGAAATTGTATAGAAACGACTGCAAATAAAACCATAGCAACCAACCAGATGCTGCTCGTGTAGAATAAAAAATAAATGCAGGGTACTATGACCCCCGCTGCACCCCACTTTGTATAAGTGCTTGGTGTAATGTATACATGGATATATACACATACGTGTTTTACCACAATGTTAACATTTACAGAACTGTCTCTACACTAGACAGACAAAAGCAATATTATGTCTAGCAGAAAAACAGGGCATATAATTACAAGTTGCTATGAACAAGTGTGGTCTGTCAGGCCGGGAACTGGAATTTCAGGGCAATAGAAGGGGCAACGCATCCAGCTCAAGGCTGAGGAAATTCTGGACTGTGCACGCTAAACCGGACTGTGCACGCTAAACCGGACTGTGCACGCTAAACCGGACTGTGCACGCTAAACCGGACTGTGCACGCTAAACCGGACTGTGCACGCTAAACCGGACTGTGCACGCTAAACCGGACTGTGCACCCTAAACCGGACTGTGCACCCTAAACCGGACTGTGCACCCTAAACCGGACTGTGCACGCTAAACCAGACTGTGTATTCTATACTGACTACGTATCCTATACTGGACTATGGCCATATTAAAATGCGGTCAGCCCCATTACTGAAATATGACAACATTCACTATTTCTTGAGCCTTATTCACACAAACGCATTTCACGTCCGTGTGCTGTCCATTTAAATAACGGACAGCACACTGACCAATGCAATTCAATGGGGTTATTCACACATCCGTGTTTTTTCACGGAGCATGTGTCTGTTGTGTGAAACTCACTGCGTGTCCCATTCTGGTCTGCTTTAGAGAATTAAATGGGTGCGTGAAAAACACGGATGACATCCGTGTGCTGTTCGTTTATTACACATCAGTTGCAAAGAAATGCAGAAAATAGAAAAGAAGTAAAACCAGGAAAGTGTTGCAGAGGAGAAACACAGACGAGAAAAACGGATGACACACAGAAACCAGACTGACGCAACACGTACAGCCAAATGCATGAAAAACAAGCCGTTGGGGCACGCTCATTTCCCAATGTATATCCTGAATGTGTGCATAGCCTATAATGGGCCAGGCAAATGCTTATTTTGCACCGGAAACTTGTCTTTTTTTTCTTTTACTGTACAGAAAAGCAAGGTCGAACATTTTAATAGAAAGGAATTTCGCAAAAGAAAATTACCACCCTGTATAGTTGTTTTGTTTTTTTTACAATCGGTGAGCGGTAAGGGAAACAAGCCATTGGCGCTATCCTTAAGGCTCTATTATTCCGGCCAATATTGGCCAGTGGAACGAACGACGATTATTGAGGCGGATCATCGATCGGCGCTCGTTTGCTCCTGTCACAAGGAGCTATGTATGGGGACGAGCGGTTACTCGCTCGTCCCCATACATGATCATCATGTCGGCAGTGCGTCTCACTATTTCAGTTTTTAAAATGATATGATCAGCAGACGAACGAGTGTTTGCCCGTTCATCTATTGATCGCTGCCCTGTTTACACGGGGAAATAATCGTCAACGTGCCTTATATGAACCCTTGTCTACCTGATAATTGCCCAGTGCAAAAGGGCCTTTATTTTCACTGACTGCAGATATCAGAAACCTCTACAAAGCCTTATTCACACAAACGTATAATACGTCCGTGCTACGCACGTGGAAATTACGCGCGTTGCATGGACCTATGTTAATGAATGGGGCCATTCAGACTGTCAGTGAATTTCCCGCAGCGCACATATATGTCCGCTGCGTGAAACTCATGACATGTCCTATATTTGTGCATTGTTCGCGCTGCACGCACCCATTGAAGTCAATGGGTGCGTGCAAATCGCGCTCGGAACACGGAAGCACTTCCGGATGCCACGCGTGATTCTCGCAACAGCAGTAAAAGAAATTAATGAAAACAGAAAACCAGAGTGTCATCATGATGCCGGCTGCGCGAAAATCACACAGCCGCGCACCATATGCTGATGACACAGACCTTTTACGCGTGCAAAACGCAGCGTTTTTTGCGCGCGCAAAACAGACACGTCCGTGTGAATAAGGCCTAAAAGTTATAAAAAGAGGACCCCCACCATGATGAGCAGATTGCTCGATGTCCCACTGCCGGACCACCATCAATCAGCGGTGATCTGCATGGGAACCCGGCAACATGTCTTCCATTCCTCTGCAGCGCCACCATCTTGTAAATTAAGCAGGCACAGTACACAGTGACATACAGTCAGTGGAATCTACAACAGGCTGAGGAAACCATAATCTTTATGAAAATATAAAATACAGAATACCGTGTACTTAAGGGCAGAGCGGGGAACATTTTCCAGCAGTATAATCTGCGCAGGATTATGAAATACGGTGAACATTGTAATCTCTTCCAGACTGGTATAGTGATTGCAGAGGAATATGTACCAAATGTTGAGGACTGTGCTCTATAATCTTTAGGCTGGATTCACACGAGCATGTTCGGTCCGTAAAGGACGGAACGTATTTCGGCCGCAAGTCCCGGACCGACCACACTGCAGGGAGCCGGGCTCCTAGCATCATAGTTCTGTACGACGCTAGGAGTCCCTGCCTCGCTGCAGGACAACTGTCCCGTACTGTAATCATGTTTTCAGTACGGGACAGTAGTTCCACGGAGAGGCAGGGACTCCTAGCGTCGTACATAACTATGATGCTAGGAGCCCGGCTCCCTGCAGTGTGGTCGGTCCGGGACTTGCGGCCGAAATACGTTCCGTCCTTTACGGACAGAACATGCTCGTGTGAATCCAGCCTTAGTTTGCATTCTACGTACGACAACACAGACCGGAACATATTTGGAAGAGGGAGGCACAGAATTCCTTGGAATTGCTCATTTTCTGGTCAGCATACCCATCAAGATCCCGCACTCAGAAGAGCTGCCTATAAACCCCACGTCAGGACATGTGCACCCCCTCTCCTCCTTACCATCCCCAGCTAGTGGACTGCATCAGGACATTACTTTTAATGTGGTTTTCCGAAAACAAAAGCATGACCTAAATTCTCAAACTAATGAAAAACAAAATCAACAAACAGAGGAAAAATGTGAAGTTTCTCAATTCTGAGTGAAGTTCAAGAACGTTCTAGTAAATACTTGAGCACATTTTGTAACGACCCAAAAGATTATAAGAGTTTATCAAAGACATGCCTCTGTCAGTCAAGGTCACTTTGTAGAAGCGGAGATACCGGGATGGGCAAAGAGAACAAATATGTTCAGCTGCTATTAGGCCTTGTTCACACAGTGCAGATTTTGCATGTGTTTTTTAAGCCAAAACCAGGAACAGAACCTAAAATGAAGAAATATATAATGAAAGACCTTACAGGTCTGCTCTCCTGGATCCGATTCTGGTTTTACCTTAAAAAATGCACGTAAAATCTGCAGCCAATCTGCACTGTGTGAAGAAGGCCTTAAATGTAACTAAACTCTTACAAAACTTTTGACTTATCATAGTGACATGTCAAAAGTTTTGATCGGTGGATGTACGAGCACTGAGACCCCCACCAATAGCTAAAATAAAACGTCAGAAGCGTTCGGGGGAGCGATGCGCTGCTTAGTTTCCTCGGAAAGCCGAGCGAGCGGTGTACGGACCCATAGACTTTCTGCTGAGCCTGTAAACTGCTCTGAGCAAAGCTGATCAGAAACGAAGCAGCACAAGGCTCACCTGAGTGCTTCGCTTTAACGGGGGTCTCCCAGCTCGGACCCTCATCTTTCAAAACTTCTCACATGTTTTTTAACACAGTTTAGTTACCCTTTTAAGGATCTTTTGACATTCATAGAGATAAGTCGGGAAATAGTATTGATGGCGGTCTTTGAGCTTGGAACCCCAAAGACTGCATTCAAAGGTCTCCAAGCCTCATGATGGTGGGGGCCCCATGGAAGGACCCCCACCAATGCCATCATGTCAAATGAATGGGAACAAACAACCAAAATGTATTCAATTCTTGTAGTATATATTTTCAATTGCTGACAGTCATCCTGTATATACGCCATATATGACTGATAAGTGGGGGTCCCATCTGATGGATCCCCATCTAATAAGAGCATGAGGGTCCCAAGACCCTCATCTTACAACACAAGGCGCATTTGCTTGTGTATTTATCTGTAAATGTCTTCGGTAGGAATATTTATGGGCGCTTTATTTATATTAAAGATTTATTGGATCATATGGATTATTTATCCCTTTAAATAAATTAATGAATGTCTCATAACCTAAATTTATAATCCTAATGCAGAAAGTAAAGTTGCAGAGGCTTCATTGTGTACTGAAAATCCACGACCCACCCGTATGTTTAATGCGCATCACGGGGACTTATCGCGCATGTCAGTGCCAGATACATCAGAAGAAAGTGAAAAATGCCGACTAGTCCTTGGCACTGCCCGTGGTCAATAGGAAAATAAACCTTGCTAAAAGTTTCAAGTGTCGCTCCAACAGGGTTTCTTCTCCTGCGCATCATGGGCAGCGCCAAAGAATAGTCCACTTTTATTACTTCTGGTTAACATACCCTGGGTAATCAGCGACCCAGGACGCACTCCAGCCCCAATACTATTCGGGTGAGCACAACGCCTTCATGTTGGCATAACCTTACTTTTTTTTTCTTTATTACCAGGGTGATGCCCTATGTGCACCTTTTGTGTTTGTTTTTAGCTTTCCTATACAGTTTTATTTCCAGATACAGGTCATTAGGACATTCAATAATCCAATATCATCCAAAAATCTAATATAAAATGTAATTTCTGGTCATGTGAGAAGACGTCACACCTATAGCCGGCTTATACTTCTGTATACGGACTATTGGCAGAGGAGCAGCACGCTCAGACATCCCCAAGAATGCCAATGTGCAACGATCAGCAGTTCCTAAACTTAATCTCCCTGAACTATGCTGTTTTCATCCAAGTGGAAGCCGACGCTGCAGGGAAAAAAACAAAAAACCATAGCTGACCGTCCTGAAACTACAGGCCCCGAAACTCCGAAATACCCAGTGCTGAAAGATGTGCACGGTCCTGGACTCATATATACAGAGACCAAATATTCTGCATTGCTAAGAGACGGTCTATAAGTAGCACCATGCCGCTCCACATACTACACATTACTCTGCCAGGATATATATATATATATATGTATATATATATATATATATATATATATATATATATATATATATATATATATGTTCAGTTAGACATTGTCTGCATACTTTAGTCCAGCATTAGACTGTGTAAATACACAGCCGCACATATTTCAGCTATTAAGGTGTTAATAGGCCATGCATCTTACCCCTTGCTGCATACCCCAATGGGAACCCCTTGTCCTGGTTGGAAGCGTGGCCGATTTTCGTTCTCCATTCCTTGAGCTTGCAAGCCAAATGCAACATGGCTCTGGTGAACTGCAGTCCACTCCTACTACCTTCTCCCAGCACCAGTTTGGCCCCTGAGGGCCAGACACGCTTCTTTGCATGACAGGCATAATCTAATAAAATGTAAATTCCACTTGAATGTGACACGAATGTCTCCCATTATCCTAACCTTGTCTTCATTTGACAGTCATTCCCAAAGCAAAGAGAAGAGTTGGTAATGGGGTGGAAGGAGGTGACGGAATAGAGACACGTTCAGACACAAAGCAAAAACAGCATGTCAAGGATCAGCTATCTGAGTGACAGATCTGCTGTCGTACAGAAGAGACAGGCAGGCATGGGCCGTTGAATGGAAGTGAGCGCAGGACAAGGAAAACAAATAGACTGGCAGCTGGTAAGGATACAGGGGGAAAAAATGGAAGGATAGATGGAAGAAAGAAGAGAAAAAAAGGAGAGCACAACAGAAAAGCACAACCATCGGAGGGGGCGATCCTCGGAGCACAAAGAGAGAGTCACAGCCAGACATACACAGGGGAAAACTGCTGGTCGCCTGTGAGGCAGCTGCCACGGGCCCTTACCCCACCCTGCCTGTGCCTCTCCCCCTCTACACCCCTACTGTCTCTCACCAGTCCCAAAGCTGACAGCAGCACAAGTGGGGGCAGGCTGCCCGATGGGGGGGGGGGGGGTAACCTGCCCATCAGCACTGCCCAGACTGTCTGCTCGGGACACGGTCTGTCTGTGGGGGCACACAGAATGTTTATCTATGGATGCCAGGCTTTGCATTTAACTGTCCAAGATGTCATTTTGACTCACACAAAGATTGCCAGGCCATGTCAGGTGCAAGGTAAGAATGGCAAAGGTGCCCCTTACAACTGTGAGTCCCACTGCTAGGACTGTTGGGATGGGACGTGTCAGAAAATCCGTTAGTTATGTCCGATAAGAGCAAATGAAGGTTCAGTGATCAAAAAATGCCCAGCAAAGAAAAGTTAGAAAGTTTCTAGAATCACTATCACTTCCCGTGCATAACTCGCTGTCACTCACTTATGTCCCTGTGCGTAGATAGTCCTCGCTCTCTGTTCTCTATGGCTTTCCGTCTTTCTAACGTTTCCTTCCTTCCTAAACATGTTCTCACTAAATGCAAATCACAGGGACATTTGAAGAGGAGGAGAGAGGATAACATTAAAAAAAAAATAAGGGGGGATAGAACGATTGGGTACCAAATCATGCCAAGGGAAGAGAAATTGGAGGCCTGTAAGACATCTTATATGGGCTGTTCGGAATTTTTTTTAAAAAGTCTACATTTTACACAAAAACAGGGCCCCTCTTGTCCATCTGGTATTGCAGATCATCCCTGTTGGAGTGAAGAGATCAGCTGCAATGCCAGAAACAGTCCACCATCAAGAGTGGCGCTGTTCCCCGAAACAAACTGACCCTTTATTCTAATCCTGGACCCAGTAAAAAGGTGCAAAGAACAAAGGATCAGCAAATCCCAAGAGCCAGGCGTCCACAGTGCCTATAACTAGTGGTAGAAATGGCTCCTTAAGTCCATATTAACTGGTCTACCCATGTATGAAATACTCTACAAGTAGACGGTTTCTGGGTTGACGCTATATGAGAACATGGACAACGGAGGCCTGGTGAACATTTTATTGATAAAGGTCCCGTTGATAAAGGTTCCTCTATCAGAATGGTTGTGTCCACCATGTGTGAATAATGGGTCCATACAAAGCCCTTCGGAGTAGAATTTCTGTGGCCTGCGAGTCCCAACAAGTACAATAGTGCTGGCACAAACCCTTGAACCCTTTGAAGTAAATTCTCTAGCCCTCATGTACCACCACTCTATACAAGCTGCCAATTGTCCCCAACTCCCTAAAACAGACTGTAAAAGAACTTCACAAGGACTGCGACACAAGTCTTACAACTCCGGGATGGAGTCCACAGGGAAAATACAACGCACTGCAAACACAACACAAAGACCCTGACAGAAGTGGGAGGCTGAAATTAATTATTCATACAAACCCAAGACAAAGACCATAGAGGGGGAGTGGGCGAGGTGGGCCGGGATTGTTAACCCATCAGAGGACACTGTGCACATTACCTCACAACACTTCTCATGGCCAAGTACAGGCATAGAGACACAGTTTTTGGGTTTGTTTTTTTTGGTTAGCTAAATGCCGAGTTTCCATGTTACAATTTTACAAAGATCTGATCGACCAATCTGGGGTGTGACGTCAGCGATGCAGGAAGCGATTGGCTGCGGCTGTCACGTATCCATTGACATAACTGGCAGGGGATCCGTCTTATGTGTTGGATCATTTACACCCGATAATTGCTAGATGTAGTTGGAATGAATCAGTTCGCACTCATAATTCTTCATCTTTCCCCAGCCACATCTCTTGACGCTCCTGCGCGATACTGTGACGTGAGCAGGCCAGCCAATCACGGACCATTGCAATGTGTGAACCATAGCGACGCCACTACAGCGGGCCCAGCTCACGATACACGTCATCCCTATGACTGACACCTCATTGCACAGGAGTGTAACCAGAGATGCGGCTGAGGATCTGGCGGTGAGGGTAACATTTTGAGAAATGTATTATTTAATCATTAAAATGTTTTCTTTTTCTATCTACGAAAACACCCCTTTAAGGGCACCGCTCTGCTGGTAACTTACGACAAGGGAATACAACTGCCAATAAGATACCCACAAGGTGGCTTTACACTGGCAGATAATAACCGCGATCACCACCTTGAAAAAAACCAGTGTTGATCCACAATACAGCTTGTCGATCGGCGCTCGTTGCTCCCCTTAAACGGAGCAATAATCGTTTAATATGAGGATGAGCGCTTGTTACTACGATCACTCGTCCCCAGGCATTTGCATCATGTTAGTAGATCATGTTCCTATTTACACAGGGAGATGTGCGGCCGACTAATGATCATTTTATTTAGCTACATAGAAGATTTGATCAGCTGATGAGTAAGCGTTTGCTCGATCATTGGCTCATCGTTACAAAGTGCAATGATCAGGAACGAGTGTTCATATAAACTCTAGATTGCCGATCATTGGCCGGTGTAAAAGGGCCTTTAAAAAACACACCTGAGGCATAGAAATATTCATCGTACTCTCCCCTCTCCAATCCATCCTGAATGCAGCATCCTCTCTGACCAACCGCTACACCAATGCCAAGGCCTTATTCACACGAACGCGTTAAACGTCCATGTGACCACCATTGAAACAACGGCCGTCACATGGACCTATATAATTTAATGTGGCCGTTCACACGGTCGTTGTTTCAATGGACCGTGTGAAGGGTCCGTGAGAAAATAGGACATGTCCTATTTTTTCACACTTCACGCATCCCCCATAGACTCTAGTCTAGTCACATCCGAGATGCGCAACACCTGTGTGAATCTAGCCTTAGGCCGAACACAGTGCAGGGAGCCGGGCTCCTAGCATCATAGTTATCTATCACGCTACGTGTCACTGCCTCGCTGCCGGAACTACTGTCCCGTACTGAAAATGTGATTTCAGTGTGGGACAGTTGTCCCGCAGCGAGGGACATGACTATGATGCTAGGAGCCCGGCTCCCTGCAGTGTATTCGGTCCGGGAAACGCAGCCAACGTACGGACCGTATATCGCGGACCGAACACGCTCATGTGAATCCGGCCTAAGGCTAGATTCACACAGGTGTTGCGCATCTCGGATGTGACTAGACTAGAGTCTATGGGGGATGCGTGAAGTGTGAAAAAATAGGACATGAATCCGGCCTTATAATTAGTTTTGCCTGATGTTGTCTGTACAGGTTTCCTCCGAATTGTAAAGTGCTGCGGTATACATTGGCGCTTTATTCCTTTCTCTATTTTTTTTATAAAAAATATAAGCATAACAAAGTATACACGACTTCCAGGAGGGAAAGAAAAAAACCGGGTTTGCCCTTTTCTGCTCACCACACAGACCGGACCGCCGTCACGAACCGCTGTGTCTCATGAGTTTTTACAGAACTACTGCTCCTATCTGTAATAAAATACTGACCGCTTTCTATATTCTTCATATGCAGAATGACTCACAAAGAGAAATTTCATGTGATTAGACTTTACATAAAAGTAATAGGCCATTTCTAACACAAATACATCTACACTCATCAGGACCCTGCGACTGAGGGTTGTATTTCCAATATATGTCTTTTATTAATATTTACAAATATATATAACAATATAAATAAATAACTATAACAATATAAATAAATAACTATAACAATATAAATAAATAACTAACAATATAAATAAATAACTATAATATATATCTATCACACATACACACAAACACAGTATTTTTCTTATCTATTTTTTCTATGGACGCACTTATTCACTCGTAGTCCATGTAGAACATAACAATATCTGGAATATTCCCTCTCATCCAGCTTAGATTTACTGGCTGAAGGATAAAAGCACGAGCGCACACACAACCCCATGCACAGGAATAGATCGTTATCTCCGCCGTGACCTGGGATTAGCTGACATGTCTAGGTGGGTGACAATAAAACACACACGGCCACACATGAGCACATTATTTGGGGTGAGCAGGCACAGACAATGATGGTGGGGTAGGATGCGCGGCCCTGGAATGAAGCCGGGCAGGGCGTGTGAGCATAGTACATAGAGATATGTGTAGGAAGAGCTAGGTGCACCTGTTACACCCATCATCTCACCGGCCTCACAATGGGATCATACAGGATACTGCAAGGCGGGGAGCACTACAAAAAGCTGGATTTTTACCACATACATAAACTGCGCATAATGAATCACATCACTGAATTCACATATGAGCTCAGTGCTGTACATAAAATCATATCTGGAACAGTACGACAGGCCTTATTCACACAGTGCAGTTTTTTACGCAGTTATCAAAGCCACAACCAGAAGTGGATCGTAGAGGGAGGGGGAGAATATAGGAAAGATTCTACTTCTCTTTCTTTTTTTTTTATTCCACGCCTGGTTATGGCCTCAAAAACTGAACTGTGAGAATATACCGTTAGGCCATGATCACACGCAGTTTTGATGCAGTTTTTGTTGTAGTTTTTATTAGCCAAACACAAGAGGACACAAAAGGAAGGAGGTACATCAGTCTTTTCTTTATACCTTTCCTTCCTATTAGATCCAATTCTGGCTTTGGCTCAAAGACGAAGCCAAAAACTGCATCAAAACTGTGTGTGTGATCCCGGCCTTATGGTTGAACAGAATTTACATGGACACCTATTGTGTAATCTTCCGTCAATAACGCTGTGCAGTCGGATTGTCCCTGCCGTAGCAAATATTACTGCGCCATCTGCAAGCATATTATTTTTACTATCGGGTTTGCTTCATCAGATCCAATCAGATGTGGATTGTACAGATCTTATTGTTTTCCACATAAACATAATCGGGACAACCGAACTGCAATCATACCGCTGTATAAGATAAAAGATTTTATATATATAAAGCTTTAACTCTTTGTATGTACACTGTGGCGATGCAGAGGACATGTGGGTAACTGGCGGTCATCCCTCACTAAAGTGAATGAAATTCCTGTGTCAGGGCTGTGTGAGCAGGAAGGGGCAGTGCGGGCCGAAGGTTCCTGTGGAGTCAGCACAGGATATTACTAGCAGGTTTAGCACCTTCCTCTCCGATGTCCAGTCCCCTGTCTATCCACCTCCTCCCTATGTCAGGGGACATACATACTACAAACATCCCACACCGAGCCAGGATTCCCGTGTGGTGCTGGCCCCAGTGCCTTGTGTTTATTCACTTTCCTACCTGGTTTCACATGTACATGGATTTTACATGAAGCCGACTGTAATAAATATATCTATGTGAACGCGGTGGATCATGACGAAATGATATCAGCAGGATCTGCCAATAAAAAGGTAGTCTACACAGTTCTACCAAATACAATTAAAGGGGTTGTCCCGTCCCCAAAAATATGTATGATCTATCCTCAGGATAGGCCATCAATATCTGATCGGTCAGGGTCCAACTCCCGGCACCCCACCAATCAACTGTTTTGAAGGTGCTGCGGCGCTCCTATGATCGCTGCTGCTCCTTCATTCCTTACCCACTCTTGCTGTGAATCGCCGACACTTATAGTGGCGGTTCACAGTATTACAGCCTTCTCCCATTTACTTTAATGGAAGAAGGCTGTAATACTGTGAACCGCTGCTACAAGTGTAAATAAAATTAAGGGGAAGCAGCGGTCGTACGAGCATCGCAGCCCCTTCTAAACAGCCGATCGGCGGGGTCTCGGGAGTCGGTACCCCGACTGTTCAGATATTGATGGCCTATCCTTAGGATAGGCCATCAATTTTTTGGGACTGGACAACCCATTTAACATCTACTTCTACGCCCTAAGCAAAAATGATGGGGCAAAAGTGTGGGTAATTGCACCCAGATTTGCTTTTAAAAACTAGTGCAAAATCTCAGAACCTTAGCTTCCAACAGCCTCTAGTTCGTCACTATGTGTCACTATGAATGTAAATGATAGTGATAAAAAGCGGACATCTGGAAAAGCAGGAAAAGTTCAATCCAATGAGACAGGAAATCAGAACAGAGGGCTGCTGACCTGACTTTTCCCATTTGGATCACGCACACCAGGGAAAAGCAACAATAATGCACAATGCAAAAGGGATTCTCAGCGTTTTCACAGCATGTATTCATTTGCAATGGCAAAACAAGGCTCCGATGGATCATCCAGCCGTGAACTCGTGTAGACTGTTGCACTCCCAGTTGTGGACCGCCATGACCATTTACATGTAGTGACTGTACCTACAAACAGGCGTTGGTGTAACAATAACCACTACGTGTAAACCCTTCCTATAGGAACTAAGGGATCAACAAATCAACTACATAAACGAAACCGCCAGTAAACGCAGCTTTGTAAACCACTGCAGGGTTTTATTAGGAAGTTGTGGATATAAAAGTTTACCTTGTAGCATTGCTTTCCTTGTGCTTTATAAATGGAACGGAAATGGTGTCAAGTGGTTCACAGATATGACCGCAACACAATACAACCTCGCAGTATAAAAATACAAGAAGAATGCAAGTCCACACATCAAAGAATAGAAACGATGCAATGGGGAAAGGTAATCAGCCCGAAAATACACGATCACATAGAGCCGGCTCTAAGAAAACAAGTCAAACAAACAGGAACATAAGGCACAAATTGCAGAACGGTTTTACATATGGATGGAAAGGGTTTGCATATGTTGTGACTTTGCTTAAAGGGGACTCGTGACTTCAGTTTTCACTAGAAAAAGTTTCCAAGATTTCAGGAAAAAAAAAAGTCTATTCACACAAGCAGGTTTTGTGATCTATAAACGATGCCCGTAAAGGGAAAGAGGTCTTATGTAAATCTGTAAACTATTCGAAAGGGCCTTATACACGGGGCGACAATCGCCCGAACGATCGTCAGATCAAACGAACGTTCCCAATCGTTGTCCAGTGTAAACATCTGCAGTGAGCGACTGATTAGCACTAAATCCCTCGTTCGTCAGCGATCGCATCTTTGTGAAGACGAGCGCCGAGGTAGCTCATTGATCGGCCCACGTTTGCTTCTATCACAAGCAGCTATGATCGGTTATGTATGGGGAGAAGTGATCGTTATTACGATCATTCGTCCCCATACATTTCCATCATGTTGACAGCGCATGTCCGCTTAGACAGGGATACGTGCTGCCGACTAGCGACCATTTTATTGGCCACATAAACTAGCAGATCAGCCAATGAACAAGCGTTTGCTCGCTCATCGGCTGATCGTTGCCTTGTTTACACAGGGCAATGATCAGGAATAAACGTTCGAATGAACACTCGTTTGCCCGATCATTGGCCCGTGTAAAAGCCTCTGCCTGTCATTTGTAATGAAAACAGCAAGAAAGGAGGAAAGAAAAGCGATCGCAAGAACGAACACGATTATTGTAACATATAAATGCAAGTTTTGGGAACATTACGGGCCCACTAATAAAGGCGCTCATTTTATCTTCGCTTGCAAAAGGACCCAAATGCTCATACTTCGTGGTGACTTATTGATCCTATACATACATTCCTTTTTTATGGGGAAGAATTGCTTAAATGTGGGTGTATTGCCATCTGACATATTTACTGCATATGCACAGGATATGCAAATAAATATCTGATGGGCTGGGGTCCCATCTCTGGGACACCCCAGCTATCGGAAGAATAAAGGCCGTCAATTTCACCAGACAAGGCGGTCGTAGACTGAACGTAGAGGTGGCCGTTCATGTGTCCGGCACAACAATCCATAAACAGCCGCCTTTAGATTATACCGTATACCCAATAAAAAGATGAACTCAGAAGTGGAACGGTGCCCAATAAATACAGAGGGGACTGGAAATAGCACCACATCCGCTAAACAAACATATGCCGTTTTTTCCCTTATTAGCCCTTTCGGCGTAGCCAGGAAAACCAATATTCACACCTAGAAATCGAGAGGGCCAACATTTCTGGTGTGGGTCATACGCGGTTCTACCTCATTGACATTAATGGTGAAAACTGTACTTAAACGGTCGGTTTTTTTGCGATTACGCAGTGAAATAAAATAAAATATAGAGAATTGTATAATAAAAACTGTATTAGAAACGCAACATAAAAAAGTTATACAATTAGGAGCGGTAAATAAACCGTATAGAAACTGCAGCTTTTATTTAATATATGCATGCGGTTTTACAGTGCATTACAGTACGCATTTTCAATGTGGTGCCCGTTTTTAACTAAACAGTTACTAAAGAAATTTAGGAAAAAAAATAAATCAGCGAAACCAGGAAGTGCTTTCAGAAAAACGGAGCACACACGGAAACCACATGGATGAAACACGGACATTCATATGCATGAAACACTTTGTTTTTCGCTGACGCAAGTCGGACACGCTCGTGTGGACTAGGTCTAATGATAAGTCAGCAGCCAGTGACTAACATTTATCTGCCATGTATTTACACGGGCCAATAAAATCGGGGAGATGCGCGGATGACATGATGGAAAAGTATGGGGACGAACGATCGCAGTAACGATCATACATAACCGATCATTGATCCTTGCAAAAGTAGCAAACAAGCGCCGTTCAATGAGCTGTCTCGACGATCATTTTCGCGGCCCAGATCAGGCCGTGTAAAAGGACCTTAAGCATAGGCGACGTCAGGTCCCCACTTGTCCCCTTCTTCATGCCATTTTGTTAACCCGTTTAAAGGAGCTGCTTGGTACAGCTTTAATCCTATCAGGGACCTCAGTAGTATATGAGCTAAAAAAACAAAAAAAAACAGGGTCACTTGAACCATAGAGAAAATGGTGCAGCTGCACCTGGCGCCCCCATAGCGTCAGACGCAGTGAAGAGCCCCAATGCAGCCCAGGAGATAAGTACTATGGGGGGCATCCATGGGGGTGGAGGTTATTGTGGCCACTTTAAAATGTTGGAGGGTATGAAAAAATTCAGGAAACAGGGGGCGCACTCAAGAAATGTTTGCACTGGTTGCGCCACGTCGGATAATAATCCTCCTCAAACTGAATCCACCGACCGCCTATGGTAACGCTGATCAATACAATGATGTCACTTTACTATGCAATGGCCAGTGACAACCACTAGGAGCACATTGCTGGCTCAGAGCAGCAGTTGTCACCCTGCTGAACCTGGAAACCTGCAGTACTGCAATATATGACCGACCGAACGTTATTCACAGAGAAAAGTCAACTCTGAAGTCAAATACCAGTGGGCATTCTCTGGATCCCGCTAGTTTGCTCCAGGGATCTGTTCCCGCAGATGCACGAGTTTCATCAGCTGGTATGAAGTCTCCGAACAATATACAATGGCACAGGGCTGTATACCGCACGGCCCACACTCAGTAAGGACACGTCTCGGAGCCGTGGTGTGCTCTGTGCAGATGACATTCCTCCGCTGCAGATTTGCATGTATATACATGTACACATGCCTGCTGCTGGCTGCCACATGGGGGTTAGACCTGCTATATAAATATGTACAGAAGAACACAGAAACTTGCGGCTTTGAATATGATTTCCAATTCTATACAACAAGTTCTGAAATGTAAAGTAAACTACAGAATCGGTATATACAGATATTTGAGGACTACAACTCCCACTAGAGCCATTTACTGGATGTACTCTCAGTCTCCCATATACAGGACCTAAAAAAGATTTATTTCTTAATCTAGGGTGTGATGAGACAAAAGAAAGCGACTACTAAATACAATGACCAAAGTGACAGGAACATGAACTAGAAATGTACAAACTACTGTAGACCTGGACCGCAACGGTGCTCAGAACTCCCATAAACTTTAATGGGGGACCCCCACCACACCCCAATAGGTGGGGGTCCCATATCATTTATGCCATGAATGTCTGAAGTGAGAGTGACCCTTTAGGGTTTGTCCACATAAAGTGTGAACACACTGTGGAGAAAAACACGCAGAAATAATGGGCGAAAATTGACCATCACATGCAGAAATTGACCTGTACTGCTATACAACTTTATGGCGTACCTATTGGCTCCCTTTATAAACAAGTTTATGCCGTACTTTTTTTTTTTTGCAAGATTCCACCGTACTGAGCGGTGTAGTGGACTATGAACACATTCAGCATATACGTCGGGAGAATTTTCCGGCGCTTGTGTCCAGCGTACACTACAGATGCAGTGCAACTAAAGCCTTACTCATCGATTAATGTAAGGGAAATATACTTTCAATAATGGAAACCATTTTCTTATTATTGAAAATATTACAGCATGTAGGCATAACACTCATTAGATTGGGGGGAGGGTATCTTTAGGTCTAAAGTAATAACTGACAGAATTGTGAATGCAGCTCTGGAGTATAATACAGGCTGTAAATAAGCAGGAGTACAAGTTAAAGGGTAACTAAACTTTCAGAAAACGTATGACATGTCAGAAGTTTTGATCGGTGGGGGGTCTGAGAACTGAGACCCCCACCGATCGCTAAAACGAAGCGGCAGAAGCGCTCGGGAGAGCACTGAGCCGCTTGGTTTCTGAACGACTTTTCTCGGAAAGCCGAGGTAACGGTAAGTCTATGAGCCCGTACATCACTACATCAGCTTTATGAAAAAGTCGATCAGAAACCAAGGGGCTCAGCGTTCACCCGAGCGCTTCTGCCGCTTCGTTTTAGCGATCAGTGGGGGTCTCAATGCGGAGTCTCCTACGCATATGTGAACAGAGCCTAACATATATGCATATATAATCATTGAATGTCACCTAAATTGCAAATGATCTTACGGAGCCAGGATCCATGCAACTGCACAATGAAAACTGCATCTTGAATCCGCCAATATCGAGGTCAGTTTTTGCTATTTCTTGACAACTCGTCAGACTTCTACCTGCACATCGCTGTCAATTTCACACTCGCTGGAAGAATTTTAACCCCTCCTTCACTACACTTCGGCTTCACACCCAATAAACAGTTGTTTTCAGAGAGGGCATGTCATTTCTGAAACACACATGTCATTTTTGAAAAGGACTCCACAAAAATGCACATCTGACACTATAACCCTTTGCAGAGCCGGCTGGAGCACATTCTTCACACGCGGCACTACGGGAGATACAAGACTGGACACAAAAACACTTCAAAGAATAATGAAATGAAATAACATTGTAATATTAGCTAAAGGTAAAGTAAAGCGCTTCATTTCAAGCCTCTTTAAATTCCGCAAAATCTAGCAGGATTTCCGCTGCGGAAAATCCGCACCATTTCCTGCGTTTTTTACTGTAGAAAATGGTGAGGATTTTGCTGCGTTCTGGCCACTTTCCGCAGCGGGGATTGACATGCTGTGGTCCGAAAAATACGCAACGCAGGTCAATTTCTGGTTGGAAATTTTACGCAGCGTGTGGATGAGATTTGTTCAATCTCCCCCACTTTGCTGCTACTGTATTCTGCTGCGTATTTTCCGTCCGCAATTCCGTCCATAAAAAATGCAGCAATTCCGCTACGTGTGGACGAGCCCTTAAAATAACCAATCTTGCAAAAGATCAAGCTGCCAGAGGGTTAAAATCTCATCCAAACATCCCCTTTTCATAATTGAAGAGTAATCAGCTGATCAGGTTCAGAAACCGCGGGAGAACAGCTGATACCGCCAGGGGAAGTTGCGGCTGGGGAAATACAGTAATACATGCTGGCTATACCAATGAATGGCTGACCATGTACCAGGTTACAGTCGGAGTTCACCAGAGCAAGAGCCGCTGTTTGGAAGCAGCCCTGGCTATGGCCTCATGCACACGTCAGTATTCTGGTCAGTATTTTGCTTCAGTATTTGGAAGCCAAAACCAGGAGTGGAACATAAACAGAGAAAACTTATAATGGAAAGAATTGCACCTCTTCCGTGTTTTGGACCCACTTCTGGTTTTGGCTTCCAAACACGGAAGCAAAAAACTGACCAGAAAACTGATGTGTGCATGACGCCCAACAGAGGGAGCAGGGTACCCCTCTCTATATCATTCATATTCTCTAATAAGGGATATGGAAAGGAGTTGTCTTACTGAGAAACCCCCCTTAAGAGGAATAAGCCAGTGCTAGCAAGAGGGATTTGATCTGGTTTATTCTGTCTTCCAGGGGTCATTCCCATTTTTCCTAAAAAAAATTATAATTCAGAAAATCAAAACCAGGTTGCAAACGTGGCCAATACAGGTGGAACGCAGAAGCACAAATACATTCTTCTCATTGCTGGCCAATGGTTTCCACATATGTTCAGTAATAATACAACAGATGTATGATGGCGGACGGGCATACTCTGTACTAAACTACTGGCTCGGGCTGGAAACCATAGACCTGAGCTCAGCGACTAAAATCAATACATCAATAAACCTGTAAAATTCTGTATTAATGTAAATCTGTTCCAGCCACTGAAGTAATGGAAGTCATTTATATTAAAGATATGTAACGCCTTATACACAGCACAACCCAGACACGCAGGAATCCCTATCAAATGTATTAGGATGTAGAAAGACAGGTAAACAGAAACAGATGCAGCAGAGCTGTGTTTGCTAGCAGTGCAACTCAACATGATTTGATCAGACTAAGGGCTCATGCACAAGACCGTTGTTTTCTTCAGTGTGCTATCTGCTTTTTTTTGTGGATATCATACTGAACCATTCATTTCTATGAGGCCATGCACACATCCGGTTTTTTTGTTGTTGCGGATCCGTGTGTCAAATTTTTAGAGCAGGTCCTATTCTTGTCCGTATTTGCGGTCAATCTCACCCCCTCTAGTGTATGGGTCCGCAAAGAAAAACGGACAGCACACAGAAGACACTAGGATCCGCAAAGATGCCTAAGGGATATAGGAAGCAGCCCATCTTGATCTCGGGCAGGGCCATAATGTCCGTGTGAATTTTGTGGGTTAAACTGCTCTCCAAAAACACACTTTATTATCAATCAATTTAACAACCGTGCAATTTGCGGTAAAAAAGACAACTCTCTTTCTTGAATTAAGTCAGGGAGAATTTGAGGGTTACCAAGTCGGGGATCCCAATCTATGGCATCCATATGCCCAAATAGGGTGAATGGAAAGAGAATTTCCTCCTTCAGTTGTGACCCTCAAGATCGGTGCCCTCTTTCAGGTGTGAGTATCTTGTAATATGTACATGTTCCTGTAGAACCCCTTTAGGGTCTTCACTAGCTTCATATCATACTGGCTCCTAGATCTGTCAGCCCTGTTACAAAACACATGATGACTTCCCAGTGCCACACAGGCAGAGTATTAGGGCATGACCACACGTGGCGGATTTCCTCCGCAACTGTCCGCATCAATGCCGCACAGAATCTGCGTTGCAGATTCTGCTGCGGATCTGCACAAAATGTGCAGAAAATTGATGCGGACTAGCTGCTGCGGACTGCGGTAAAAGTGCTTCCCTTCTCCCTATCAGTGCAGGATAGAGAGAAGGGACAGCACTTTCCCTAGTGAAAGTAAACGAATTTCATACTTACCGGCCGTTGTCTTGGTGACGCGTCCCTCTTTCGGCATCCAGCCCGACCTCCCTGGATGACGCGCCAGTCCATGTGACCGCTGCAGCCTGTGCTTGGCCTGTGATTGGCTGCAGCCGTCACTTAGACTGAAACGTCATCCTGGGAGGCCGGACTGGAGACAGACGCAGGGAGTTCTCGGTAAGTATGAACTTCTATTTTTTTTTACAGATACATGTATATTGGGATCGGTAGTCACTGTCCCGGGTGCAGAAACAGTTACTGCCGATCGCTTAACTCTTTCAGCACCCTGGACAGTGACTATTTACAGACGTCTCCTAGCAACGCTCCCGTCATTACGGGAGCCCCATTGACTTCCTCAGTCTGGCTGTAGACCTAGAAATACATAGGTCCAGCCAGAATGAAGAAATGTCATGGTAGTAAAACCAATACGCTCCGCAGCACACATAAGATCTGCGGACTTCATTGCGGAATTTTGACTCTCCATTGAAGTCAATGGAGAAATTCCGCCATGAGTCCGCCACTGCTCCGCAACAGACAGAGCATGCTGCGGACACCAAATTCCGCTCCGCAGCCTATGCTCCGCAGCGGAATTTTACGCCTCGTCTAAACGAACACTGCTAAATTAAAGTGTAAGTCAATGGACAAACGGCTCCGCTGCGGATTAACGCTGCGGAGTGTCCGCAGCGGAATTTAAGTGAAATTCCGCCACGTGTGAACCCAGCCTTACAGGGCTCTATGCCATCGAGTGTGTTTCATGGGTATAATACAACATGTATTTAGTGGCAGAATGTTACTCTACTCTTCAGCACCGCATCCTTCTATAGGACACACAATACCACAACATGAAGCTCTGCCACATACACAACGTTGTAAGGGCATGACCACACGTGGCGGATTTCCTCCGCAACTGTCCGCATCAATGCCGCACAGAATCTGCGTTGCAGATTCTGCTGCGGATCTGCACAAAATGTGCAGTACATTGATGCGGACTAGCTGCTGCGGACTGCGGGAAAAGTGCTTCCCTTCTCCCTATTCAGTGCAGGATAGAGAGAAGGGACAGCACTTTCCCTAGTGAAAGTAAACGAATTTCATACTTACCGGCCGTTGTCTTGGTGACGCGTCCCTCTTTCGGCATCCAGCCCGACCTCCCTGGATGACGCGCCAGTCCATGTGACCGCTGCAGCCTATGCTTGGCCTGTGATTGGCTGCAGCCGTCACTTAGACTGAAACGTCATCCTGGGAGGCCGGACTGGAGACAGAAGCAGGGAGTTCTCGGTAAGTATGAACTTATATTTTTTGACAGGTTGCTGTATATTGGGATCGGTAGTCACTGTCCAGGGTGCAGAAACAGTTACTGCCGATCGCGTAACTCTTTCAGCACCCTGGACAGTGACTATTTACAGACGTCTCCTAGCAACGCTCCCGTAATTACGGGAGCCCCATTAACTTCCTCAGTCTGGCTGTAGACCTAGAAATACATAGGTCCAGCCAGAATGAAGAAATGTCAAGTTAAAAAAGCAAGACGTATCCGCAGCACACATAACATGTGCATGACAGCTGCGGACTTCATTGCGGAACTTAGAATCTCCATTGAAGTCAATGGAGAAATTCCGCCATGAGTCCGCCACTGCTCCGCAACAGACACCAAATTCCGCTCCGCAGCCTATGCTCCGCAGCGGAATGTTACGCATCGTCTAAACGAACACTTCTAAATAGAAGTGGAAGTCAATGCAGAAACGGCTCCGCTGCGGATTAACGCTGCGGAGTGTCCACAGCGGAATTTAAGTGAAATTCCGCCACGTGTGAACCCAGCCTAACACCCAATACTGACACCAAGATTGTGTGAACCAAGCGGTACTAGATCTGAGGGATTGTGCACAGAGGGGTCTCAGATTCATTCTCCCCATCTACAGTCACCTAGAACATGAGGTGTTTAGTGCCAAGGACGTGAGCGGATCCTTTGACATAAGGAAAGCCTTTTCCAAAGCTTCAATTGATGAGATATCTGCCCACCCTTCAGTCTCCCCATGAACAATGACGACAACCATCCTTAAAAGTAAAAATTCGGGTCCAATTCTATCTAAATTATTTTGTTCCAATCGCAAGTGCCCCGATTGTCACTTTGACATTACTAATGCGAGTTATCAGGGCAGAAACATTCAGTATATAGGTATGGGGAGGTATAATTGTAGTGAATTTTCGGTGGTCATTTGCTCCGATCACAAGGATCAATGATCGGTTATGTACGGGGACGAACAATCGTTACTACGATCGCTCGTCCCCATACATTTCCACCATGATGGCAGCTCATGAACTTGTTTGCCTGATCTATGGCCCGTGTTGAGAGGGTCTTTAGGACTTGCTTTCCCATGTTCCTGCAATGTATATATCTTCCCTCATCTGACCATACTCTTCATGAAATAGCACAGGATCCAGCGGAGGTAATATTTATATATACAGAGGATGGAGTGGATCAGGACACCATTATGTGAAGGAAAATTAAAAAAATCTGCAGCAGATATTTCTGAGAGTCGGTGGCAAATCCACTACAAATCCGCCGCAAAAAACGCATGTATTACATGTGAATTGTGTTGGGATTTGATGCTTTGTCCAACGACCTTAAATCCGCTAGATGTGAATGGGGTTTTGTAAATGCACGACGAAAATCTGCAACAAATCCGCCAAGTCTGAACATATCCCTAGAGTGTCATGCTCTGGAGCACTGGTCAAGCACTTAAACTGCTGTGGAACTACAACTCCCAGCACTCCCCAACAGATTATAAAGTTCAAGACTACTGCTCTGAAGGAATCATGACGAGGCAACAAGGGCCTCTTGGGGTAATCTAATATTTTTGCAAACTATACCATTTCTGCAGTCAAGCCCATATCTTTATCTCATGGAAGGGACATGCCTGCTCGACAAAATACTTTATGGCGATAAGCGGCATCCATTCACTTACTCTGTTAATACACAACGTGAACATAATAAAATATACCATAAAACAGCGCCACCCGCAGGCCAAATTACCATGAAATATTGTAGAATGCTCATAAAACTTTCCAGACCAGCAACCTTTGAATAAAATTAGACCCAGCACATGAGACAGACAAAGCTTATATTGTCTGATGAAAAATAATTGTTCTCATTAATACCCTATTGGGATATTTTGTGGAAATTGCACATTGTCACGCTGCATCATAAAGCTTCCGGCTCAATGACTGTGTGAGATCCCATTGTAAGACAGGGCAGGGAGCAGGAAGTTGTTCTGCACAGGGTCCCAATGGTCTCGCAGATAGAAACCAGGCCACATTATTGTAAGAGGGATAAACCCCCTTGCGGGCGGGCGGTGCACACTACTACTCCACATATACAGTACAACATCCGCCTATACCTGGATCATGGAAATGAATGGGGGAGCTGTTACCATGACAACCAGACTGTGAAAAACATCTTTAATGCAAACCACAAAAATGCACAAGAAACCATAGGAATGATAGGGGCCCGAAACGTACATGTCGTAGCAAGCAGATCAAAACATGATCTTTATATGTCAGCGTTCCTGTCACACACAGGGAAATGCAACCGACCTACTCATAGCTTACTATCAATTGATTCATTTACTCAGAGACATTCCTGGAAATTACTAAAATTATTGTCTGTGTGTGTATGCACGGGTAAAATTACATTTGTTTTATCCCCATTATGTGTATATATATATATATATTCGTTGACAATTTCTTCCGTATTGGAATGTCTGTTGAATATAAACTTGTCTGATCCTATTGTTTTTCGCTTCCGATAAGCGGCACCATATATACCTGGCAGCTGCTTATCTCCCCTCCATAAAACGACATACCAAACAGATGTTTATGGGGGCGTCTAGAAAGACAGCTATTGGGGGATAGAGATGGCCAGAGTTCTCTCCCTTTGCAATTCATTCTTAATAAATGTTTTACGTTCTACTAATATAAACAATGGATAATAACATTCTTGTTAACGTACAAGCGCTGGCCAGTGTTTTAACACTTGTGACCAGCGTAACTTATGAGCTTTAAAAAAATAATAATAGTAATTGAAGTGATTCTGGGAATTTTGGCACCGTCCTTCACAACAGAGGCCGACACTGCTTCAGTTTTTCCAGTCATCAGCTTTAAAGTTCCGTACGGTAATGTAATGATCGCGTAAAAGTCAGCGCCAAATACAGATCTCCGTAAACCTTATTAGGAATATACCAGTATACACATAATATTACACTGATGACTTACTAGTATTTTATGGACCAGAAGGAAGTGAGTGTATCTGCACCCAATGAATGGCGCACTCATCTGACGGCAAAGTTGTTTCATGCAGGGCAGGACTGAGGCAAAAAAGCAGCCCTGGCACACAAGCCCCAGCAGCCAACGCACTCTGTCTAAAACCGGCCCTGGCCCTAAGCCCCCCAGTCACAGCACACAGCACACGTCGTTCGATTCGGTCCAAAGTGATTTCTGTTGAATGTCCGATTACAGCACTTTTTTATGAGGTGAAAATTTGTTCCGGTGGAGCAGCGAGCTCACAGCTTATGTGCTCAACATTCAGCTTTCCCCCTTCCACATAGAGCAACACATACGGGGTGACGGAACGTGACACTTGATTGAGTGATAAGAATATTGCTGAAATCTGCAATAATGTTCTGTAAAAGAGAACTGGTTCAGCCACGTAAGTAACTTTCTTATGCAGCAACCTCCTCACTACACCACCTCCACCCAGCAAAGTATCCTCAGACAAGGCCACGTTTCAGGAATTGAACCAGGGTCCACACAGAAGACACTGCTTAAGCACCAGACCACCAGCTCAGGCTGATCTCTGAGCTTTCTTATTGTCCCCATAAGACCAAATGTAAACGTCACTTCCAGCAGGAATAAGAACATGTCATCTTTGGAAGAATTTGTTGCCAACAGTTGAAAGCAAAGGTAGCGCGCTGGTAAAGATCTCTGCTAATAAATTTGAGGCGTGAGGACCATGTGGGTTCTATCCCCAGGATCTTCAGCCTTAAAAGCAGTTAACCGCCACGCCACTGCACTGTCATGTCCCAATGTCATCCAAGGTTTTTCTTGTTGAAGGTCCGATTACCCGTTTTGTTTTTTTAAAAGAGGTGATTAATGTGTCCATGTAAAGCTGCTGTGCAGCTAGCGCACAGCTTGTGTGATCCAAGTTGAGTGCAGGAATCACTTCTGTAAAATGTGGGTTCTAACCCCTACATTGTCCTCCTGGTGACCTTGGGCAGCTCCCCCCTTCCCAAAGTGCCACCTATATAGGAATGGATTATGATACCTGTTTGAGTGATGAGTATATTGCTGAAATCTGTAATAATCTACTATATAAATACAGCTGTCTCAAAAGAGACAGCTGCATAAGTAACTTTCTTTACATAATTAACTTTCTTATGCCGCAACAATCTCACTGCACTGCCTCAGCACCACTATAAACACAAGACAGCAAAGTACCATTTTAGACAATCCACACATAAGGATTTGAACCAAGGACTGCACAGAAGACACCCACCATTCAGACACCACTTAATCACCACACCACCAGCTCACATCTGCATCATTTTTTTTTATTTTTTTATTTTTTTATTGTCCCCAAATTAAATCATTTCCAGCAGGAATTAGAACATCTCATCTTTGGAAGATTTTGTGGCCAGCTCTCAGTAGCACACTGGTAATGTTCTATGCTAAAAAGCTACAAGTGTCAGGGAAGTGTTGGTTCTATCCCCAGGATCCCCTCCTTGTGTCTCAGTTTTGAAAGTCTTTCACCAGTGCATGTTCACAAGGTGAGGCATCCTTTTAAAGGCGAAATGCATTGCCCTGTTCAGCGTCAGCCGCTTGCCAAAATTGTTAGAAAAACGTCTACAAGCAACAAACTTGTATAAGTGAACAGACCACCATGTCCCACACAAGTAGCACGCAGGATGCTTTGAACCTAGGAACATGGGCTAACTCCATAGAAAACTAAGCCTAGGCACTAAAGCCCTAAGCCACAACACTGATATACTGCTCTCTCCCCAATATGATGTAAAGTTTTTCTTGTTGAAGGTCCATGTACCCCTTTTTTAAAAGAGGTGAAAAATGTGCCCTTGTAAAGCTGCTGTGCAGCTAGCTCACAGCTTGTGTGATCTGAGTTGAGCGCAGGAATCACTTCTGTACAATGTGGGTTCTAACCCCCATGTTGTTCTCCTGGTGACCTTGGGCTGCTTCCCCTTTCCCAAAGTGCCACATATGGAGTCCTGGATTCTGATACCTGTTTGAGTGAAGAGTATATTGCTGAAATCAGTAATAATCTACTATATAAATACAGCTGTCTCAAAAGAGACAGCTGCATAAGTAACTTTCTTATGCAGCAACAATCTTACTGCACTGCCTCTACACTGCACTGCCTCTACACTGCACTGCCTCTACACTGCCTCTACACCGCACTGCCTCTACACCATTTTAGACAATCCACACATCAGGATTTGAACCAAGGACTGCACAGAAGATACTCACCATTCAGACACCACTTAATCACCACACCACCAGCTCACGCTGGCATCTTAGCTTTCTTATTGTCCCCATAAGACCAAATTAAATCATTACTTCCAGCAGGAATAAGAACATCATCTTTGGAAGAGTTTGTCGCTAGCTCTCAGCAGCAGAGGTAGCGCACTGGTAATGTTCTATGCTGATAAGTTAGAAGCGTCAGGGATGTGTTGGTTCTATCCCCAGGATCCCCTTCTTGTGTCTCAGTTTTGAAAGTCTTTCACCAATGCATGTTCACAAGGTGAGGTGTCCTTTTAAAGGAGACATGCATTGGCCTGTTCAGCGTCAGCCGCTTGCCAAAATTGTTGGAAAAAGGTCCACAAGCAACAAACTTGTATAAGTGAGCAGACCACCATCTACCACACAAGCAGCATGCAGGATGCTTTGAACCTAGGAACATGGGCTAACTCCATAGAAAACTAAGCCTAGGCACTTAAGCCCTAAGCCACCACGCTGATATAATGCTCTCTCCCCAATATGATGTAAAGTTTTTCTTGTTGAAGGTCCATGTACCCCTTTTTTAAAAGAGGTGAAAAATGTGCCCTTGTAAAGCTGCTGTGCAGCTAGCTCACAGCTTGTGTGATCCGAGTTGAGCACAGGAATCACTTCTGTACAATGTGGGTTCTAACCCCCATGTTGTTCTGCTGGTGACCTTGGGCTGCTTCCCCTTTCCCAAAGTGCCACATATGGAGTCCTGGATTCTGATACCTGTTTGAGTGATGAGTATATTGCTGAAATCAGTAATAATCTACTATATAGAGACAGCTGCATAAGTAACTTTCTTTACATAATTAACTTTCTTATGCAGCAACAATCTCACTGCACTGCCTCTACACCACACCACATCATTTTAGACAATCCACACATCAGGATTTGAACCAAGGACTGCACAGAAGATACTCACTATTCAGACACCACTTAATCACCACACCACCAGCTCACGCTGGCATCTTAGATTTCTTATTGTCCCCATAAGACCAAATGAAATCATTACTTCCAGCAGGAATAAGAACATCATCTTTGGAAGAGTTTGTTGCAAGCTCTCAGCAGCAGAGGTAGCGCACTGGTAATGTTCTATGCTGATAAGTTAGAAGCGTCAGGGATGTGTTGGTTCTATCCCCAGGATCCCCTCCTTGTGTCTCAGTTATGAAAGTCTTTCACCAGTGCATGTTCACAAGGCGAGGCATCCTTTTAAAGGAGAAATGCATTGCCCTGTTGAACATCAGCCCTTGCCAAAATTGTTGGAAAAACGTCCACAAGCAACAAACTTGTATAAGTGAGGAGACTGCCATGTACCACACAAGCAGCATGCAGGATGATTTGAACCTAGGAACATGGGCTAATTCCATAGCAAACTAAGCCTAGTCACTTAGGCCCCAAGCCACCATGCTGTCACATTGTGGCCGGCTCTCGACAGCAGAGGTAGTACACTGGTAATGTTCTCTCCTGATGAATTAGAGGAGTAAGGGACATGCGGTCTCTATCCCCAGGATCTCCTCCTTGTTTCTCAGTTTTTAAAGTCTTTCACCAGTTAAAGGCATGGTGTCGCCCCAAAAACATGTTTTTTTTTTAAATTTAAACATTTAGTGTGTGGGTGATTAAACATTGTTCAAATTTTTTTTATTTTTTTCGCGAGTCAGGAAATATTATAAATTTTTTCAAATTTATAATACTACCCATTTTTGGTCACTAGATGGAGCTGTTTGGAGCTAGTTCCCAAAATTGCAGCATTGCAACATTGGGTTAAAAGCTATCGCTCTAGTGAGCTCTCAGCAATCCCCCCTCCTTTATCCTGGCTAGTGCCGGGATAAACGAGGGGTTTGAAAGGTTTAACCTCCTACACTGTGTGTCGCCATTTTTTGAGGTAACCCACAGTGTAGTAGGTTTACATGCAGTAGTAAACACACACAAACACTAACATACATTGAAATCGCTTACCTGCTCCTGCCGCCGCGGCCCGTCCGCTCCCTTTGCTGCCGCTGTTCCATGTGCACTTGTCCGGAAGCCGCGACCGGAAGTAGTAATATTACTGTCCAGCCGCGACTTCCGGTCCACGGGAAAATGGCGCCGGACGGCGCCAATTTCGAATAGGACTGTGTGGGAGCGGCGCATGCGCAGTTCCCACACAGACGCCGTACACGGCAGTCAATGGGACGGGAGCCGTTCGCAGTCCCTATGGGACTGTGGCTGCCGTATTCCATGTCTGTGTGTGTCGTTAATCGACACACACAGAAATGGAACAAAAAATGGCAGCCCCCATAGGGAAGAAAAAGTGTGAAAATAAGAAACAGTAAAACACAAACACACAAATGAAAATAAACGTTTATATGAAGGCACTAACATCTTTAACATATAAAAAAAATATTTGTGATGACACTGTTCCTTTAAGGTTCACACGGCGAGGCATCCTTTTAAAGGAGACACGCATTGCATTGTTGAGCGTTAGCGCTTGCCAAAATTGTCGTCACCTTCAAGCACAAGCAACAAACTCGTATAAGTGAAGAGACCGCCTTCTAACACGCATGCAGGATGTTTTGAACCTAGGGACATGGGCTAACTCCATAGCAAACCAGGCTTAGGCACTTAAGCCACCACACTGTCATGCTGCTACACTCCCCAATGTGATATAAAGTTTTTCTTGATGAAGTACCGATTACCATTTTTTAAAAGAGGTGAAATGTGTGATCCAAGTTGAGTGCAGGAATCACTTTTGTACAGTGTGGGTTCTAATCCCCATGTTGTCCTCCTGGTGACCTTGGGCTGTTCCCCTTTCCCAAAGTGCCCCCTATGGAGGGATGGATTATACCGGTTTGAGTGATGAGTATATTGCTGAAATCTGTAATAATCTATTATAAAAATACAGCTGTCTCAAAAGAGACAGCTGCATAAGTACCTTTCTTATGCAGCAACAATGGCACTGCGCTGCCTCCGCACCACTATAAACACATCCCAGCAGAATTCCCTTTTAGACAAGGCCATACATCAGGATTTGAACACAGAAGACACTCACTGTTTAGACACCACTTAATCACCACACCACATGGATTGTGCTCAGTTTGTTCTCTTATTGTCACAATAAAACCAAAATGTAAATGTCACTCCATAAGACCAAACATAAACGTCACTTCCAGCAGGAAGTGTCATCTTTGGAAGAATTTGCAGCCGGCTCTCAAAAGCAGAGGTAGTACACTGGTAAAGTTCTTTGCTGATGAATCGGATGAGTCAGGAACACGCGGGCTCTAATCTCAGGATCTCCTCCTAGAAAGCCCTTCACCAGTGCAGTTCATTTTGCCCTGTTGAGCGCCAGCCGCTTGCCAAAATTGTCGGGAAACCGTTGTCACCTTTCAGCACAAGCAGCTCACTCGTATAATTAAGGAGACTGCCAGCTACCCCACCAGTTGCATGCAACATACCCAGGTACTTAGGCTAACACCGTAGTGTTCCTGAACTCCACACTTTAGCCCCCAGTCACAGCGCTCTCATGAGACAATGTGGTCAAAAGTGACTTCTGTTGAAAGTCAGATTACCGCGTTATTTTTTAGGTGAAAAATGTGATCTGGTGGAGCCGTCGTCCTTCAGCTTATGTGTTCAAACACAACAGTAAATGCCACTAACACCTTATTAGTTAAACGCTTTATCGCCGGCAGCGGAGAAAAATATATTCGCAGGACTGACGGGCTTTTTTTAGAATGTTTATTTCTTGTTAAAGAATGGCAGAAGGGGACATCATGTCTCCACAGGAGCGCTTCTTTAAGGGGTGTAGGAACCTCAATATAAGGCCTTATTTACACGAACGTGTTAAACGTCCGTGGGATGACCGTTGAAACAGCGGCCGCCCCACAGATCTTTGTAATTCGATGTGGCTGTTCACACAGCCGTTGTTTCAACGGACCATGTGAAGGGTCTGTGCGAAAATAGGACATGTCCGTTCTTTTCACACATCACGCATCCCTCCGCGCTGATCACGGATGCACCTCGGACGTGAAAAACGTCAGTTCTTCATGTCAGATATGTGCAGCGTTCGTGTAAATAAGGCCTAAATCAAGTAGAAAAATAAATGACAATCAAATTACAAAGACGTGATATTTTTATTTCTTTTTAAAGACTATCTTCTCAGAGCAAATATAAAGCAAGAACATTGTTATTTTTACATGGAAAGAAAGTCAAACAACAGGAGGCAAGATGATCATTTTAGGCACAACTCGGAGCAGTAAAGCTCATTTAAAGTGCATATGGTCTTGTCTGTCCCACCCCATCACCTTCATTTATTAACCATTCTTCTCCACACTGTACAGTAGTTTATACTTCTTATTCTTACTAAAGATATTGCACAAATATTATACAAGAGAACGGTGTCAGTAATATCTAGAGAAGCCGAGTAGTTCCTTAAAGGGGCTTTCCACCTTCCGATAACTGATGACCTATCCACCGGATAGGTCATCGGTACACGATCTGTGGGGGTCCGACCCCCCACAGATCAGCTGGTCCAGTGCCTCCGTGCACTGAACTTACATGCCGGAAGCAGTTGGCTACGGCCACGGAATAGCGTCCGAGCTTCAACAGCACGGCCGCTATGCTATGGACGGAGCAAACTGCTTCCGGCTCCGTACATCGCATTATGTGCCATAACATCCGGTGCCCGCAGGCCACTGGAGCGGTTTAACGGTGCGGGGTCCGGCTGCCGATGATATACTGATGACTTATCCGGTGGATAGGTCATCAGTTGTCAGAAGGTGGAAAACCCCTTTAACAGATTACGTCTAAACCAACTTTCTGTACCACTTGTTAGAGCCGGGTCACCATAGATAACACATCTGAGAACAGTTTTGAGACCGACACAGATTTTGGTTTTCACAAAGTTTTCCACTTCAGGGTTTTTAGATCTTTTAGTCAGATGTTTCTATGGTTACTGAAGTACAATTATAAACATTTCATACGTTTTTAAACTTTTATTGACAAATACATCAAGTTTATGCAAATACTCAATATTTACAGTGTTGACCCTTCTTTTTCAAGACTTTGGCAACTCGCTCTGCCATGCTGGATGTCAGCTTCTGGGCCACATCCTGACTGATGACCAATTCTTACCTAATCAGTGCTCGGAGTCTATCACAATTTCTGCGTTTTTTTTTTTGTCCATCCACTTTTTGAGGAGTGACCACAGGGTCTCAATGGGATTGAGCTCTGGGGAGTTTTCTGGCCATGAACCCAAAATGTCAAAGTTTTGTTCACGGATCCCATTAGTTCTCACTTTTGCCTTGTGACATGGTCCATCATGCTGGAAATAGCATTGTTCATCCCGAAGTGGCTCCTGGGTGGTTGGGAGAAGTGGCTCCTGGGTGGCTGGGAGAAGTGGCTCCTGGGTGGCTGGGAGAAGTGGCTCCTGGGTGGCTGGGAGAAGTGGCTCCTGGGTGGTTGGGAGAAGTGACTCCTGGGTGGTTGGGAGAAGTGGCTCCTGGGTGGCTGGGAGAAGTGGCTCCTGGGTGGCTGGGAGAAGTGGCTCCTGGATGGTTGGGAGAAGTGGCTCCTGGATGGTTGGGAGAAGTGGCTCTTGGAGGATGCTTAGATACCATTCTTTATGGTAGTGTTCTTAGGCAAAGTTTTGAGCCCACTCCCTCGGATGAAAATCAACCCCACACATGAATGGCTTTTAGGATGCTTTACTGTTGGCATGACGCAGAACTCATGGTAGCGCCCATTCTTTCGTCTCTGGACAATCATTCTTCCAAATGTCCCAAACAGTCTGAAGGGGGCTTCATCAGAGAAAATAACTTTACCCCAGTCCTCTGCAGTCCAATCCCGGTACTGCCTGCAGAAGACTGTCCCCAATGTTTTTCTTGGAGAGAAGTGGCTTCTTTGCTGCCCTCAACACTAGGCCAGCCTCCATAAGCCTTCACCTCACTGTGCGTGGAGATGCACTGACACCTGCCTGCTGCCATTCCTGAGCAAGCTCTGCACTGGTGTAGAACCGATCCCGTAGCTTAATCCTGTTTAGGAGACGGTCCTGGCACTTGCTGGACTTTCTTGGGCGCCCTGAAGCTTTCTTCACAGCAATGGAACCTCTCTTGTTGAAGTTATTGATGATCCGATAAATGGTTAAAGGGGTTTTCCCAGCAGGGACATTTATGACATCTCCACATTATATAAAAAAAGGAGATTTTTGAAGCAGCACTAGTCCCGAGTATGGTGCGGTGCACGCTGTCAAGCCAGGCAAACCAACTCCAGCACGATGTATATCCAAAGAAGTAGTAGGACAACAGCACACGTCTTCAAATCATCAAAGTGGTTTTATTGTCAAGACATCCACAAACGACAAGCAACGTTTCGACCCATAGTGAGTGAAGGGTCTTTGTCAAGCCTAAGGCTACAATTAAGGCCAATTCACATATCGTGTTTTTTTGCAACATTTTGATACAATTTAGCAAAAATGGAGAAAAAAACAAACAAACCCAATTTGACCGCACGTGTGAATACTCCCATAAAGCAGTCTGTCTGGAAGCGATAACCTTTATCCTCGGTAGTTTATGGAAAGCTCCTAAAACCACACAATCCGTAAACGTAAAAACACACACACACGTAAAAGTTTTTCTGTGGGTCCAACTCTACTAAAGACTCATAACACAGAGCAATCACTAGTCCTATGCAAACCACATTCAACGCTGGAATAAAAATGTTGTTTATCATTATTTGTGCATTAAAAAAAAAAAAAACAAAAAAAAACAACCAGGTTAGGCCCCATTCAGATGGCGATTGTGCTATCCACCGGGCGTATACGTTTTTTAAATAAAACCGTGGACCATTGAAAACGTATACAAACGTGTACCGTTTTCTGTTTACGTCTGTTTTTTATAGCGGGTACGTTTAGCAGATAATTCATATGGTATACGTTTCTGTCCGTTTTTAACCTAAGAAAATTTATACGTTTTTGTTTGTATTTTTAAAGTGAACACTGATGGAAAAAAAATAAAAACTGGTGCATTTACTGTATGTAAACGGATACAAATGTATAGCATTACATTTGCATGCGTCTTCCATTGAGATCGATAAAAAAAAAACGTTACGTCGCATACACGTTTTTTTTAAAGTATATAATAGCGTAGCAGACTACGGTTTTCAGTACTTTCAAAAAAACAGCATCCCAACGTGAACCATGACAATGTAGAACGAACGGATGCAATTTTGGGCTACGTTTGACCCATTACAGTCTATGTATACGCTGAGCTATAAGTTTCAATACTTTTTTAGTGTTTAAAAACGTATACGCCCGGCCGATAGAACAAACACGATGCGAATGGGGCCTAAGTTACGTGGCGCCATTCTGGTACCTCGATACGGGTAAACAGGCCGCCATGCTCTGCTCCGTCATAGAGGCAGAACGAAAATACCAAAACTCGGGATCTGTTGCATGACGGTGCCCGGCGGAACCCATAGACTTTGATAGGTTCTGTTGGGTCACCGACATGTTTTCCATCTGCCGGACATATTATTGCGCTATTGTGTCTGGGAAAAACAACGGAATCTGTGCCGGAGGCCCCTAAGACTCGGTTTACACTGGTGGTTGTTGCTACGTTATTCCATTTCATCATTTTTACAGAATGAGATACCTTTCCGTTAATGGCCCATATAGATTTTAATGGGAATTCATTTCAACGGCAAATGCAATTAGTACGTTTTTGTTGGCAGCCAGAATAACGCAATCTGTAACCACATTCTACTCGGAAAAAAATAAAAACCAGGAAAAATCCGGCGCTCCATTGGTCGATGGATAAAAACGGATCCTAAAAGGAAAGCATCCATTGCGTCTGTAAGTATTCGTTCAAACAAGTGTGGCGCAGACGTGAACCCGGTTATCGCTCTGTGGACGCGACCATAATATATATATATATATATATATACGCACACATACACACATATAGATAAATCCGTACAGAGCGCGTTGTGCCCGATATATACACATCATGTAAGTCGATATCCCTATATATACACACACACACACACACACACACACACACACACACACACACACACACACACACACACACATATAGAAGTGTATATACATATAAAATGGTATATAGAGGACGCCCCTCAGCAGCAGCAGATACAAGACGAGCTCTATCTACTTGTGGGATCTGCCACCACAACCCCACCCTGCCCCCAGCCCCAACGCGTCCTGGCGCAGACAAAGTCGCACGGTGCCAGGCGTCTCTTACCTGAGCGGCGGGGGAGGACGGAGATCCCACCAGGCAGAAAGCCACGCCATTCATTTAGGTGGAGGGGCCGGGAATCCCTGGCAATGGCCGGAGCCTTCCTCCTGTGTCTCTCTCCGGCTCGCAGTGTGTATAAGTCTCTCCCTCCTCACAGAATGACAGAGGAGCTCCCCTCCCCCCTCCTCCTGCTGGAGGCGAGGGGGAGATACAGGGCAGAGCCGCCGCTGTTGGGAGGGGGGCGAGGAGCTGTCACACTGGGGGCACTGACAGAGAGAGAGAGAGAGAGAGGACACAGGGAAGAGGAAGGAGACGAGAGATAGACTAGAAGAATGGCAACTGATAATAATCCAGACCGGGGCAACCAAGACAGCAACATGGCCATGAGATAAAGAAAGCGGCCGGGGATGGAGGAGTCACAAATGAATATATTCATGTATACATAGTGTCGTGTTTATATAGATGCAGCTGAGCAGTAAATACATATACTAACATATACTAACATATACACACACACACACACACACACATATATACATACACAGCGTCACCATAGGAACTGCAGAGAAAAGTGGAGCAGTTGCCTATAGCAACCAATCAAATGACAGCTTTCATTTTGAAATCTGCAATAAAACATAGCTTGACTGTGATTGGTTGCTATGGAGTACTCCATCAAGTTACCACCTGTATTATATAGATATATGTGATCACTTTTAGGGAGATTTTAGAAGTGGCGTACTATGCATGCAATGGAAAAATGAACATAATCCCCAGAGACTGGCCGCACCTCAATAACAGCCAGAGCACTTCCATTAATAGTGCTGAAGAGTGTCCGCACATATGGTGCCAGACAGTGTGCCCCCATATATAGTGCTCCATAGAGTAACCCTATATATAGTGTCAGAAAGAGTGCCCCCATCTATAGTGTCAGAAAGACAATGCCCCCATATATAGTGTCAGAAAGACAATGCCCCCATATATAGTGTCAGAAAGACAATGCCCCCATATATAGTGTCAGAATGCCCCCATATATAGTATTACACAGAGTGGCCCATTATATAGTGTCAGACAGAGGGGGCCCCCATATATAGTGTTACATTATATATGGGGGCCTACAGATGTTACACAGTGTTCCTCCATATATAGTGTCAGAAAGACAGTTCCCCCATATATAGTTCCAGTAAATGAGTGCCCCATATAAAGTGTCAGACAGAGAATGCACCTATATATCGTGTGAGAGAGTGCCCCCATATGTAGTGTCCAAGTGCCCCTATATATAGTGTGAGGGAGTATATATATATATATATATATATATATATATATATTAAAAAAAAAGGAGACTTTATGGTACAATACAGAGTCCCTGCAGCTGTGTAGTCACGCTGGATGTCGCCTCCAGGGAAGGATACCCCTTAATACGGCATCTGATGGAGCATGCCACAATTCATACAGAATCGGAGAGGCCTACAGCTGTACAGTGTGGCTCAATAGAGTTCTATGATTGCCCTATTACGTCTCCATATACTGTGGCTGTTTTACGGAGCTGTAAGTCGCACATGTGCATGAACCTTTAACATACGTTTTAATTCCTCCGCATAGGAAATTCTCAGTTAATACTTGAGGAGTTTTGCAATAAAACAGTTAGACGGGTTATAAAAGTGACTGGTGGTCTTCCAGCCTCTGGGACCCCAAGAACAAATAGGTCTCAAAGGAGACTATTCATGTGACAACCGCTTTATTAAGGCCTCATTCACATCTGCATTGGAGGCTCCGCTAGGGGCCTCCATCGCAGATTCTGACGAAATAACCGTAAACAATAGCGAAGCATGCTGCGCTATTGTTTCTGGTAAAACCTTGGACACTGACGGAAAACCAACAAAATCCAATGATGGCGGTACAACGCATACGGGGGCTTCCTCTAACGGAGCAGAACAACAGAATAATGAACGCAGATGTGAACAGGGCCTTAGAATAGGGAAAAGGCGTCCTCGTTTTTAGAATACATTTTCTGCTGATGACTATTTTCCAGAACACGGCACGTCAGAGAATGATTCAAACTGGAAAAATACCATGACTACTAGATATTACAATTATCACTTGTATGGACTATAAAATATAATCGTGAAGATACAAAAAAAAAAACATGAAGATACAGAGCAAGAAAAACAAATATCAACATCAATGAAGAAGAGACGGAGCCGGGCACAACAGATGCGGCCAGAGCTGGAAGATATCGACAATAGTTTGTAGTCAATGGTATACAGTAATATGTCGCTCTCCGTACTTATGTAACGTACTATATATTTTATACCCAGTGGTTGGCATTGCCACTGTCAGCACTGGGTTCGGATGCCACATGGGCAACATCTGCATGGCGTCTCCATGTACTCAATGGTCATGTGGGTTTCCTATAGATAATTGCCCCAAGAAAGTGTTTGTACATAATAAGGAAATGAGATTGTGATTTCCATCAGGGATTTGTGTACGGCACTGAGGGATATGTTGGCACTATATAAATAATTTCCCCTTATCCTTCGAGAAGAATTCTCAGTGCCACACACATGTACACGTCACACGCTGAGGAATTTCTGGTTTCCTTGAGCCAAAAAAATCATTTGTAAAACAGGAAAAGGGCGTCACTCTCCATATTAACTCTTCCTGAACCACCATCTCTCGTCTCCGGACAGAAGGCTTCCTGTGTCACACAAAATGTGCGAGCGTAACAAGGGTCAAGGTTAAACCGTTAGTAAAACATCATGGCAAAAAAGAGGCACAATACTTACCATGGGTGGGGCAGACAGAGCGTGGCCTGGATTCTGCGAGGAACGATGACCGGTTCTTTGTGAAATAGAGGACGGAGAAAGTCGTCTTCATATGGTCGGATATTTCAGCCTTTCCGGGGCGTTCTGATGGGAACGGTAAAGTCAGAGAAAACCGTCATTATAGTAATGACATCTGACAAGAAAATTAATGGGATTTTTGAAGCTTCGTATTTGGGACGCCAGAATTTCTAAAATATGGGACTATTTTGAACTTAAAAACTTGAACTGAAAACTTAAAAACATTAAAGCACATATATTCATTCCAAATTTTAGTGAAAGTCTACTTCAGCTCACAATTGGCGTATATTTTCCTTTCTGGCGTGCCGACAGCCAGATATGCGCCTAATTTATTAATTATAATAAGCCTCAGATTTTATACAGATGCATATGGAAAGTCATTTTTCTGTTGGATTCCACATCAATCTGAAAGAAAAAAAAAAATCTTCCCATGCTCCTTCGAATGCCCTATCACATTGCTTGGGTGGATTCACATGTGGCAGATTTTTTTTGCAGAAATTTCTGTGACGAATTTGGAACCGTTTTACAGTCGCAGATTTTTCTGCACCAAAATCGGCTGCATGTGACTGCACTCTAAGGGTGTTTTCACACGGAGCGTTTTCGACCGTTTTTCGGGCCGTAAAGGGCCCGAAAAACAAAGAATCTTAACAAACGGGGAGCTTTTTACGCGGCCGTTTTTAAAAATAAGTGCATGTCACTTCTTCAGCCATTTTTCGAGCCGTTTTTCATGGACTCTATAGAAGAAGAGATACAGAAACGGCCATAAAAAACGCAAGTGGCTAAAAAAAACGGCTTTCCCTTGAAAACAGTTCCGTATTTTCGGACGTTTTTGATTTTGTGTGTGCACATACTCCAATACAGTGATGTACGGAGATACCATACAGAGTGCCTGGAGCTGCAAAGCCTATAAGTTAAAGCTGTTGGCATCTCTTAGTCATGCAAGTGTCAATTCAGGGCATTGATCGGGATCCCAGATGTGCAAGTTACGGACAGGTGGGGAATTTCTAAAATTGAAAAGACCCTTTAATACCAGGGACCATAAATTAGGAGACGATTAGAGAATGGAATTCATACAACCTGAATTCCACCATGATCTGAAGTAGTCGCAGTGACATTCTCATTATCTTCCTGACAAGTATAAATTTGCTACCAGGGGCATACAAAGAAGGGAGTGCGCCCCATAGCAACATTCACGCCATCACTCCCCTACATCGAGAGACACTGCTTGTCCATCCCATCCCGGGACTATTCTCCACTCTTTTTTGCTAACATTTTGGGCCCTTGAAGAGCGTAAGTCACTCTGCCCATGCAGTTTGGGGAGGAATCCAGTCTAAACTGCCCCAGATCTCTGGGCTTCATAGTAACGGCCTTGTTTGGATCTATGGTCGCTGCAACCTTATCGGCATTGTCACCACCAACATGGAGGCTGCTCTGATGGTGCTTTATTTCATGTACAACAGTAAGACTATGTTCACATCTGCGTTTGGTATTTCCATTGCTCTGCTCTGTCATCGGAACGTCAACGAAAATACCAGACACACTAGTTCTGTTGGAACACAGACTCCACCAGTGGCCAACAGAACTCATTGACTTTAATGGGTTCCATTGGGTTTCCATCATAGAATGTTGTATCGCTAGACTATAGGTGTTTTCTGTCCTGTGGGACCCCTGATGATCTGGAAAACAAAGGGATTTAGGTCCCTACGGCTGGTATAAAGGAGTCCTTAAATAATAAGGGAAATCTTACCATAAGGTGCTTTCGCCCAGCTTTTTTTTCAGTCCTCGTCATATCTGTATATTTTTTGCCAAAAATTGGGGTTTTTAGTTTGTAGTTTTAAACTGCATTAAAAAAACAAAAACACAGTGTATAGTATTTTTTATGGCATTTTTACTTAATGTCATTTTGTACAGGCGTTTTTGAAGTTTTATGGAAAAGCCTATGGAAAAAAACGCCAAGAAAAAAAACTCCATACCTAGAGCATGCTGCGATTTGATTTAAAAAAAAAAACAAAAAAAAAAACCACCACCAACCATCAAACCACAAACGCAGAAAAACAATATGCTGTTCAATAACATTTGAGAATATCTGCATAAAGACTTTAAAATAACATCTGGTCCTGCCATTTTTGCCCCTCCTAAAAAACGCAGTGAAAGACTCCACAGAACAACGCTGTGTGAAACCAGCCTAAAGATATTACATACAGATTTGCTGCATGGATTTTCATGCCACAAATCCGCAGCGTAATACAGTACCAGCAAAAAAAATGAGATTTCAAACAAACAATCTTATCTACACTTTGCAAAAGATTTTCCTCACGGAAATTGAACTGCAGCGCAGATTTTAAAATCCGCAACATATAATCCACATCAAAATGTAAAATCCACTTAAAAAATATGCAAAATTAGGTGCAGATTTTCCCAGTGGAATTTCCTGCATTTATCTGCATCAAATTCTACACTGTGTGCATGTGGCCTAAAAAAGTAATTTAAAAAAAATTGTGTATCATACGGTATCTCACAGAAGCAATAACAGAGTGGAAACCACAAGTAATCGTACTGACTCAGCCATAACCCTTTCAACAAATCCAGCCTGTGAAGGTCATATTCATGCAGCGGTGTTTTACATCTGTTTATTGCTTGACAAAAACACACACACATTATACACACATATATATATATATATATATATATATATATATATACATATTATACACACACACATATATATATATATA